>NC_143429.1:6635000-6935000 GCF_059467195.1 Physcomitrium patens
TGATGAATAGAATGCTAAAGAGATAATTTGAAAGATATAGACAGCTGCATTTGAATGTTTTAGGTATTGCAAATCATTCTAGCATGAAGTGGGTTACAAACATGAGTTTTAGTGTAGGAATAAATATGTGAAAAGGATCAATGGACATAAAATACAAGACACGTTGTAGGTGTTAGACTATAACAGTGACAATTAATTGTAAACAAAGTTTGAAACAACTTTTCTTTTGAGCTATGTTGGTTGAGATAAAAAAAATTATTTGTTGTCAAGATAAACAATAAAATTCAAAATATTGTAGGAAGGTAGAGTCAAAAAATATGGGCGTTCATTAAGCAAATTTCATTTGTAAAATTAAATGAACATAGTAACATTTTACATAATTTTGATAAGCATAAGGTGTAAAACCATAATATTTGAAATAAATAATATTTAGCAATGAAATTGTAGCTTGGTTGCCTTGTTTATTAAGTTTATTCAAAGAATTTGGCTGGTATCATCTTGTTATTTTTTTGCTTGTTTTCCATTCAACTTGTATTATATTTAATGTTCATTGGAACAGACAATAAGTTTAAGGTTAATTATGTTGTATTACATTTAATGAATTAATTAGACTATTAGGTTAGGGTCGATTGTATGCATAGTTGAGTGCATAAAACGGTTCAAACTTCAGATTATAAATATGCAGCAACATCTTTATACCTCTTAAGTATGCCTTAAATTTGTATACTTTCTTTTTGTAACTAAAATAGTAGTTCTTAATTTCTTAAATTATTATCATAGTTATATATATATATATATATATATATTGGATCCAAGGTAGGATTCGTCTATATTAGAGTTTTTGCTGAATGAGATTTTTATTAATTAGAATAAGTTGTTTTGAATAAGATATAGTAGGAAATTTGGAGCAAGTAGATTGGATACTAAGCTCAAGTTTTTTTTTTTTTTTTTTTTTTTTTTTTTACTTCATAATTACTTAATGAAAAATGAATAATTTATTATTTTAAAATATTTTAATGAATAAATTATTATATTATAATTATAACTTAAGTTTGGATTATGAAATTGCCCAAAAGTTTGACTAAGTAGTTTGCCTTGTTGTGCAAAGTATAAAAGCACATTTGAATCACAAAATGTACAAGAACATGCCAAAAATTGTATCAAAGTGCTGATTGGTATATCAATGATATACTAAAGGATTTTGATTAATTATTAGTGTTTGTATGTAAATCAAGATTTTTATAAGTTGATAAAGAATTTTGAATGATTCATGTAGAACAATGGTTTAGACATTGTGTATTTTATTATTATATTATAAACACCATTGTTTCTACTTATGGAATGTAAGATAGTTTAAACATTAAGCTTCTATGATTTTTATATGAGGCAATTAATTTTGTGTAAATATAACGACATTTATAGAAGTTATTTAAAGTATTTATTATTATTGACATCATTCTTTTACCAAGAATTTTAAATTTCAATATTAATTTTAATATCTTAGTAATAATACTAAAAAAATAAGATTATTATGTCAACAAAAGATATATGGAATAAATTGCAATCATGTATTGTATATTTAGTATTGTATCAGTTATACAAATGAACTGTAACTTGATATTCTGATTTTTTGTTTTGAAAAAAACTCTATCGTATGGTAAAAGAAAAATGTCATTTGTATGAACTAACACAACTAAGGCCTCATTTTGTATAATAGGATTTGTTTGATTCATTATGTTACTTGAAACTTGTAATTAGTTATAAAAATTATTGGTTTGTACTTAAAGTCATTATAAGCTATAAATATAAAATAAAAATATTGAAGATAAAAGGATAAGTTACCTATTCATTTTTTTAACATAATATATATATATATTTAAAATTTATATTTAAAATCTAAAAGATTTTAAACTGTTGATTTTGTGCAAGCTAAAAAAAAAGTAATTGTTTAATTTGTGGCAGCAAGCTTAGTGATTTAAAAAGAAATAATATTTTTTTGAATTATTATTATTTTTTAATAATTCAAATTCATTTTTTTTATTGGCTTAATTTTCCATTAGAAATATTAAAAATATAAACAAAATAAATTCTTACATAGCTAAGTAAATTACTATGCAATTCAATTAAATAAACTTGATATTTCTTGTTGTATTGTTTCATAAAACTAATATATTAAGATATAATTATTGTATATAAATTTAATAGTATGGCAATCAATAGAATATAATATTTTTGACTAATTTCTTAAAATATTAATAAATAAAAGAATACAAAATTGATTTTGGTAGCAATAGAAGTATCTAGGATATGAATCTCAAAAAAAGAAATCCTTAATATACTCTTGTATCACTCGAAAAGACTAGAAAATTACTCGAAATGGTAATATATTGAAGTAGAATGGCTATTGCCAAAGACAAGAAGACTAAAAAGTCTTGAGAGTAGACTTAAGACTAAAAAGACATTGAAAAGAGTGAAAAAGGCTTCATTCTTGCCTCCATGTATTTTTTGTTAGGTCCAATGTGTGTTCACTAATATCATATCCATACCAATGAATAAGATGTTCTAACATATTTTGGCACTACCTTAGATCTAAGACTTCTTCTACCTCAAATTCTTGATTATTATCCACTTCTATCGGAAGAGGTGGCATTTATCTTCTTCTCAAGATATTCATTATCTTATATGGCTCAAAAAGAGATATCTAGAATATAAGATGGATTTTCATAGATTCTAGTAGATATAATTATCATGGACATATATATTTACCTCAATAGTTACTTATATGATTAAATAGAAGTAGGTAAAATAGAATAATTTAATAAAGTCTTCTAGAGAAGCTTTCTAAAAACTTCATAGATGGGGTTTTGACTTTAGATGTGTTCGTAGTTTAGAAACTTAGCCAAAAAGCTAACCATGTATTCGTAGCTTATGGAATAAGTTACCTCTGTGTAATAGCTTGTAGAACAAGCCAACTATGTGGCATATATATAGATAACTTGCCTTACAAGATAAGACATGTGGCTAGCAAAGTCAACACATGTTGGAGGTCCTATAGAACATCGCAACATGGCTCTTAGTTAGATAGTATATATGGAGGCAAGAGTGAAGCCTTCTTCACTCTTGTCAAGGCCTTTCTAGTCTTAGTCTTATTTCAAGACTTTCTAGTCTTCTTATTTTTTGGCAATAGCCATTCTAGTTAATATTACATCACCTTTTGAGTGACTTTCTAGTTCTCTTCAATAATAGAAGAGTGTATTGAGGATTTCTTTTCTTCGAGATTCATGTCTTTGATAGTTTGACAAGAGTACTAATATATTCTTTCTGTCTTATTCTAAAAGTGAGTGGATTACTCTACTTCTATTATTGTATTTTGAAGATTGTCGACTATGTACCTTTAAACAAAAAATCTTGTTTTTTAATATTGATCTTTTCCTTAAAGAGAGTCGATTATCCTTCTTTGTGGGATTTGTTTTTAGAGGTTGTAGATTACCTTCCTCTAATTTAACTTTTGAATTTGCTTGAGTTGTTTATAGAAGGAAAGATTATCGATGCTACTCTCAATGGAAGTGAGAATAGATTTGTAATTATAGGAGATCTTCTTGAGCTTGTCAACACTCTAAGAGTGTAAATCTCATGTATTTTCAACGTGAATCATGGAAGTACTATGCCTACGCCTATGGAAGAAGTTGAGAGTTTGCGACAAGACATCATGCACTTGAAAGAAGCAAGTAGATCAATGTCACAACCAAATCTAAGGAATTTTGTTATTACAAGTATGACAAGGACAAGGATTAGTACGCCTGAGAAGTTTGATGGAATAAAATCAAAATTTTGAGGATTTTTGTAAGAAGTCAAGCTCTATCTAAGATTGCATCCTTTCCAATATCTTGATGGATTTATAGGCACACTACTATGAGAAAGTGCTCTCTCTTGGTTTGTACTTTTAATGGAAAAAGATTCATGACTCCTTTACGATTTGGATTCATTTTTAGAAGTATTTACGGCCACATTCAGAGAAAGTGATCGAGAATAAGTAGCAAAAACTAAGCTTCTATCCTTATGGCAAGGATCACGATTAGCTACTACATATGGTGCCGAATTCTAAAATCTTGCTTACAATGTGGATTAGAATGATAAACCACTTATCAACCAATTTCGATATAGATTGAAGGATAGTATCAAAGATTTGTAATTAACAATAATGAGGAACAAGTCAAGTAATGGCGGCAACTCCCAAGTTTTTTGAAACGTATTTGTCAAAGCCAAAAGCAATGGAAATTGATATGATACGTTTTAAACCTCTCACAAAGGAGAAAAAGACTCAACGTCACCAAGAGGGATTATGTTTATATTGTGGAGAAGCTAAGCACACTACTTAATATTGTCCAAAGAAGCAACACAATTACAAAATGAAGAGCACATTTACCAAAGAAGATAGCGTGTCAAAAAACGAGTTTCTCCAGCTACAATAGGCATCGTGTGGCTGGAATCATGTGCAACACCTAGTGAAGGTCTTATCCTCTCCTCAGACCCTTAACCTTATTTTATAATAGAAGTATATTTAGGACCTAATAATCACAAAGTCTTTGCTTTGTTAGATTCTGGAGCCTCATCATGTTTTATAGACGAAGCTTTTGCCAAAAATAAAAAAATATCTTTAGTGAAGAAAGTTAAATCCGTACATGTAGAAGTCATAGATGGTCGTTCGTTGTCTTTAGAAAATGTTATCCATGAAACTATTCCTTTAGATATAGCAATTAAAGATCATAACAATGTAGTAGTATTTAATGTAATAAAATCTCCCTCTAATCTGATTATTTTAGGATTATCATGGCTAGAAAAATATAACCCTCAAATAAATTGGATTTCTCATAATCTTAACTTTCCTAATAGTATAATCTAAGATTGCATTAGTAAAGTAAAAGTATGTAAGTCCAGTACGTCCAAATCTTTACTAATAGGTGCAAAAGCTTTCAATCATATTGGAAAAGAAGGATCATCTTTTGCTATATATGCTACACCCATTTCTATTGGTGAAACAATGTCAAGTGGTATTCCTAAGCAATATCAAAAATTCCAAGACGTTTTTGAAAAGAAGAATGTATATATTCTTCTCGAGCATCAATTTTATGATTGTTCAATTGATTTGCAAGAAGGAGCTCAACCACCATTCGGACTAATCTATAGCTTATTGCAAAATGAATTGGATCCATTAAAGAAGTTTATTAATGAAAATTTGGCAAAAAACTTCATACGCCATTCTAAATCTCCAACCAAGGCTCTTATCTTATTTGTGAAGAATAAAGACGAATCTCTACGAATGTGTGTGGATTATCGAGGACTCAACAAGATCACCATCAAAAATAGGTATCATTTGTCTTTGATTTCAAGACTTCTTGACCAACTCAATTAAGCAAAGATCTATACCAAAATAGATCTACGAGGAACATATAATTTAGTTCGTATCAAAGAAGGACATGAATGAAAGACTGCTTTTCAAACTAGCTTTGGATATTTTGAATATAATGTCATGCCTTTTGGACTCATGAATGCACTGACCGCTTTTCAACATCTTATGAATGATGTTTTTCATGAGTTTTTAGATGATTTCGTTGTTTGCTATTTAGAAGACATTCTAATCTACTCTAAGAATTTAGAAGAATATGAACTTCATGTTCGTCGCGTGTTACAGAAACTTAGAGATGCAAGATTATATGCCAAATTAGAAAAGTGTGTATTCTACACTACTCAAATTGATTTCTTAAGATACATCATTTCTAACGATGGCCTTATGATGGATCCCAAGAAGGTTTAAACTATCATAAATTGGAAGATTCCAAGAACAGTACGAGATGTGCAATGTTTTTTGGGCTTGGCTAATTACTATCGAGTCTTTATCAAGAATTTTTCTCAAATTGCAGCTACACTTATACGTTTGACTTCTAAAGACAAACTTGAGTAGAATAAAGAAATAGAAGCATCATTTGATGTTTTAAAGAAAGAATTTATTTCTGCACCAATCTTATATTCCGTTGACTTCTTCAAGGCATTTTTTATGGAAATAGATGCATCAGATTTTGCTATAGGTGCCGTGTTGTCACAAATGAGAATGGATGACAAACTCCGTCCAATAGCTTTTCATTTGAGGAAATTTTCAAGAGTCGAGATTAATTATGACATCCATGATAAAGAGCTCTTTGCAATCGTGGATTCATTTTAAGAATGGCGTCATTATCTAGAAGGCACCTCAAGTCCAGTTACCATATATACAAACATAAGAACCTAGAGTGCTTCATGTCAGCACGTGTCTTAAATCGTCGTCAAGCCCATTGGAGCATGTCTTTATCTAGATTCAATTTCAAGATCACTTATTGACCTAAAAAATAACAAGGTCTATCAGATGCTCTTTCTAAACATTCTTATCTTGCACCAAAAGAAGGAGATGCATCTTTTGATCAACAAAGATCAGTTCTCTTGAAGCCCGAGTATTTTCATCTTCGAGCTATAAAATCAACATTGACTGTTGATTCAATATCTGTGAAGTAAATTCAATCAAGGATGTCATCTGATCTTCTTGTTCAAGATATCAAGGATACTTCTTCTAAGTCCCATGATACTTCCAAGTTTGAATTCAAGAATAATCTATTATATTTTGAAGGACGCCTATATGTTCCAAAAGGTGAAGCCTCATTACGTGTTCTTCAAGCTTCTCATGACTTTTCAGCAAAAGGATACTTTGGATACAATAAAACTTTGGAATTAATATGCAAGGATTTTTGGTGGCTGCAAATGTGGAAGGTAGTGAAAGATTTTGTACAATCTTGTGATGTTTGCTTAAGATCAAAAACTCCTTGTGTCAAGGACAAAGACTCGATGAGGAAAAATATACACAAAAAGGCTATCTCGATATAATAAGTCAAAATATAAACAAGTATGTATATTAAAAAGAAACTGGAATGGCTATTGCCACAAGACAAGAAACTAAAGACTCTTGAACCTGGATTAGGAGCAAGAAAGGAGTTCACAAGAGAGAAGAAGCCTTCACTCTTGTCTCTATATATACTATCTAACTAGGGGCTATGTGGCGACGTTCTATAGGACCTCCAATGTGTGTTGACTTTGTAGGACACATGCCTTGACTTACAAGACAAGTTTTTCTATGTGTGGGCCACATAGTTAGCTTGATCTTCAAGCTAACAACATGTGTGGCACATGGCCTAGTTGTTGACCACGTTTCTAATCTAAAAAGTCAATTAAAGACACCTATGAAGTCAAAGCAGCGTCTAGGAAGTTTCTAGGAAGCTTCTATATTAAATATTATAGAATTAACTTACTTTTATCTACTTTTACTTACTTCTACCTATTTCTATATGTAATTATTAGCTTACATGATTATGGCCGTGACACCTTGTCATCGACATTATGGACTTCTTCAGCCGTTACTTATTCTATAACAACCATGGTCTTCTGTTTCTATGGATTTCATCACGGATCTTCCAATCTTAGATTCTTATGACTTTATATTCATGATAGTAGATCGTTTTACCAAGATGGCACATTTTGTACTATGTACAAAATCTATCACAGGTGAAGAAACAACTAAGCTTTTCATTAACAATATCTATCGCTATCATGGATTCTCAAAGGATATTATATCGGATAGTGGGACTCAATTTGTATCAAGATTTTGAAGAATCCTATTCAAGAGTCTAAAGGTGGTTATAAAGCTTTCTTCAGCTTTTCATCCTCAAACCAATGGATAAATAGAACAAATAAATCAAGTTTTGGAGCAGTATTTGAGATGTACCATCAGCTATCATCAAGATGATTGGACAACTCTTTTACCATTGGCAGAGTTTGTATATAATAATTCGGTACATTCTTTGACTCAAAAAACACCTTTCTTTGGCAATTATGGTCATCACCCATGTCTTGATACTTTTGACTTTTCAAAAGTTGATAATCCTACGGCGGAAGATTTAGCAAATCGCTTGTTAGAGCTACATACAATAATGAAGATACAATTAAAGGAAGCTCAAGAATGACAAAAGACCAACGCACATGCCTATCGCAAGGAGCAACCACAATATAATATGGCCGACAAGGTATGGTTACTTGATCATAATATCAAGACTATTCGTCCTTGTGATAAATTAGATTATTGTAGGCTCAGACCTTTTCCTATTTGTGAACAAATAAATTCTGTTGTCTATCGATTATATCTACCGGAGTCTATGAAGATCCACCTTGTATTTCACGTGTCTCTTCTGGCGCCGTGTAAGACAGTGAATATCTTGGGAAGAAGACAAATATCACCTCCTCCTATAGAAGTGGATAATAACTAAGAGTTTGAGGTGGAAGAAGTCTTAGACTGAAGGTGGCGCCAAAATAGGTTGAAATAACTTGTTCATTGGTGCGGATATGATATTAGTGAATGCACATGGGAGCCATCAAAGAATCTTACAAATGAAGCAAAAAAAGTTAAAGTCTTTCATCAACAACATCTATCAAAATCAAGATGAAGAATAGCAAACCTTTGCTATAAAAGAAACAAGATCAAAAGAAAATCTACCTTCTATCTTTCATTGTAGCTTCTGTATATTTGTGATGAGATGGAACACCAACAACCTGTAGATTCAACTCAAGAGCTTTTATTTACGGACTTATCAGACGAGACATTGCGATGTCTCAACCTTCAAGATGATAGAATCAAGATGAAGATCTTCAAGAATGACATGTTCTTCCTCGAGTAGATGGCGAGATACAATGTGTTTGGTATCACGACCTTAAAAGAGAATGCCAATGTTTAGTGATTTTATTAGAGATAGAAACTACTACTGACAATATTCCAAATATTTTATTTGGAAGAAGTTATGAAGGCCTCAACAATGTTCAAATAATAGGGTAGTCTTCTTGCCCTCCTATGAGATACTATAGATGGTTGAGAGGACCTATCAACCATCTTTGAAGAAAGCAAAGATCAAAGTATGTAACAAATATAATTCATCGCATCTTGGACTTCTTCAAGATATGAAGACCGCTCCTCATGGAGATCATTCCTAGAAGAGGAGATAATATCACGAATATATATATTTACCTCAATAGTTACTTATATGATTAAGTAGAAATAGGTAAAATAAAATAATTTCATAAAGTCTTCTAGAGAAGCTTCCTAAAAGCTTTGTAAACGCGGTTTTGACTTTAGATGTGTTTGTAGGTTAGAGACTTGGCCAAAAAGCTAACCATATATTGGTAGCTTGTGGAACAAGTTACCTCCGTGTAGTAGCTTGTGGAACAAGCCAACTACATGGTGCATACATAAATAACTTGCCTTATAAGATAAGACATGTGGTTAACAAAGTCAACACATGTTGGATGTCCTACAGGACATCACAACGTGGCTCTTAGTTAGATAGTATATATGGAGGCAAGAGTTAAGCCTTCTTCACTCTTGTCAAGGCCTTTCTAGTCTTAGTCTTATTTCAAGACTTTTTAGTCTTCTTATTTTTTTTGCAATAGCCATTCTAGTTAATATTACATCACCTTTTGAGTGACTTTCTAGTTCTCTTCAATAATAGAAGAGTGTATTGAGGATTTCCTTTCTTCGAGATTCATGTCCTTGACAGTAATTGATTTGCAATAAGATTGATTTATTCATAAATAAAAAAAAGTGCAAGCCTAAGATAGTCCGACTTGTGGCAAAGACAAATAGTCTTCATATTACAATGGAGTTACTATACCTTATTATCTATGTTGAATTGTGGTTGTTCTTTGTGATATGCATCCACATTGAATTTTTGTTGTTCTTCAACTCTTTTTAATTGAACCTTTATTATTATATGTAATTCTAATAAATAATTTACCAAATATTTTACAAGATTATCTTCTTCTAAACTAATATTATTTTTAATATTTTCTTTGTTCTCAAGTCTTATCTCTTACTTGTCTTAAGCAATATTAGATATTTTTTTAAAAGTATTATCATTGCAGAGTTTCTTGATATAAAGAGTGCAATGGCACAAATGTAAGAGCAATTGAGAGAGATGATGCTTGCGATGCATTAACTCAGTTTATCTCAACAAAAAGAAACAAAAATGACAAGAAATGAAGATATAGACATGATTGGAGCTACTTTAATATCTATATTGAATCACATCCCTTTTCCTATAATAGAACATCTATCTAATGTTAAAAAATCCAAAGTTGCCTTACTTGAGAAGTTTGATCGCACAAGATTTAAGTTTTAAGGATTTATCAACCAAATACAACTTGTGATTGAACTTTAACCTCAAAGCTATCCAACTTTGGAATCATAAGTTAGATTCATTGATACATTTCTTCAGATTTGGTATTATCATGATTTTCATGTTTTTTTAAATGATGAGATTCAATATTAGATAATTTAGAGGCTTCTTTGGCAGAGTTTTGATCTATGTATGGAAAACATGATGTAATATATATTACAACTAATAAGATCCGTATCTTGGGACAAGGCAATTGATCAACAATATCATATACTTCACAATTTTGATAACTAGCAATTAATGTCAAGTGAGATGGTATTGCCTTTATTAGCTAATTTTTCTATGGCTTATAATATGAGGTAAAGAAATTGATGCTTAGCTTACATGATCTTTATATAGTAAATCAAACAATTGACTATACTGTGAAGTGTGACAATTAGCTTTTTGAGTTTTAATATGAAAATTGTGCAAGAGAACCTCCATATTATTACAATTCAATAACAACACCAATGACTTCTCAATCTAAACATTTAGAAGTAGAAGACATATAAATTGATGTGGTACATTTTAAACTTGTTATTGAACAAGAAAAATCTCATTGTTATCAAAAAGGATTATGTTTATATTTAGGAGAAGCTTAGCACGTTGCTCAACATTATCCAAATAAATAATACAATTATAAAATGAGGAGTATAATTATCAAAGATGTAAAAATGTTAAAAAATAAATTTATCGAGCTATAATTAGGATCATGCGGTTGAAATCTTGTACAAATAAATGTACTATTTCTTATCAAAATCCTTTCTTTATTAAACAAAAGATGTGCATTTAGGATCTAATAATCACAAAGCCTTTTCTTTTAAAGATTTAGGAATATTAGCTTATTTTTTAGATGAAGAATTTATGAATAAAAATTGAATATTTTTAGTATAAAAAACTAAACCCGTATATATAGAAGTCACAAATGGCCATCTATTATCTTCTGGAGATACTATTCAAGAAACATTTCCTACAGATGTAGCAATAAATGCTCATAAGAGTTACATAATTTTTAATATAATTAGATCTCCTTCTAATCTGGTTATTTTAGGTTTATCATTGCTAGAAAAATATAATCCTATGATACATTGGATTTCTTGTAAACTTAACTTCCTTTAGAATATTATTAAGAGATTTGTAAAAAGCCATGAATATAGTATAGCCAAATTCATACTTATAGATGCAAAAGCTTTCATACATGTTGCAAAAGAAGGATTATTTTTTGATATTTATACCACACCCATTTTTAATAATGAAAAGACGTCAAGTGGTATTCCAAGTCAATATTAAGATTTTGTCAAGGACAAGAACTTGATGAAAAAGCAATTCAGATAAGTGAGCTTTCATTCAAAGAAAGGTAACAAAATATAAATAAATAAATATGTATATTGAAAGAGAAACTAGAATGGCTATTGCCAAAAGACAAGAAAACTAGAGACCCTTGAAACTAGACTGGAAGCAAGAAAAGAGTTGACAAGAGTGAAGAAAGCTTCACTCTTGTCTCTATATATACTATCTAACTAGGGACTACGTGGCGACATTCGATAGGGCCTCCAATATGTGTTGACTTTGTAGGATACATGCCTTGATTTACAAGGCAAGTTTTTCTACGTGTGGGCCACTAGTTAGCTTGATCTCCAAGTTAACAACATGTGTGGCACATGGCTAACTTATTGACCACGTTTTTAATCCAAAAAGTCAATTAAAGATACATATGAAGTCAAAGTAGCGTCTATGAAGCTTCTAGAAAGCTTGCATATTAAATACTATAGAATTAAATTACTTTTACCTACTTGTATATGTAATTACTAGCTTACATGAGTATGTCCATGACATTACCCCTCCTTCTAGGGACGAGTTCCACGAGGAACAGTCATCATATTTTGAGGAAATCTATGATGCGATGAATTGTATTTGCCACATATTCTAATCTTTATTCTTTTCGAAGATGATTGATAGGGCCTCTCAACCATCAGTAGTATTCCATACCAGGGCGGGAAGACCACCCAATTATTTGATCATTGTTGAGGCCTTCATAACTTCCTTCGAATAGAAAATTTTCAACACCATCAGGAGTTGTTCCTATCTCTAACAAAATCACCAAACATCGGGAGTCCCTTCCCAAATTGTGATACCAAACGCGTTGTATCTCACCATCTATTCAAGGAAGAACATGTTGTTCTTGAAGATCTTTATCTCGATTACGTCATCTTGAAGGTTGTGACTATCGTTATTTCTCGTCGGTAGGTCAGTAAATGAAGGCTCTTGAGTCGAATCTGCTGGTTGTTGGTTCTCCATCTTTTGAGCGTCACAACTACAAAGAAGCTACAAACAAGGATTGAAAGTAGAATGTTATCTTGCGTAGATGTTGTTTTTTTTATAAAGAAGGTTTTTATCTTAATCTTGATGGATGTCGTCGATGAAAAGCCTCCACTGCCTTTGTTGCATTTACAAGATTCTTTATTGGCTCCCATGTGCGTTCACTAATATCATATCTGTGCCAATGGACAAGATATTTCAATTTATTTTGGCGCCGCCTTGAATCTAAGACTTCTTCTACTTCAAACTCTTCATTATTGTTCACTTCTATAGGATGAGGTAGAGCATGTCGTCTTCTTGGTATGTCCACTATCTTGTATGGTTCAAGAGGAGACACGTGGAATACTGGATGGATTTTCATTGACTTTGGTAGATGTAAACGATAGGTAACTGGATTTATTTGTGTAGAAATAGAAAATGGTCCCAGCCTTCGATAGTCCAACTTGTCACAAGGACGAGTGATCTTGATATTGCGACAAAGTAGCCATACCTTATCACCCAAGAGGAATGGTGGTTGTTTCTTTTGATAGACATCCACATTGACCTTTTGTTATTCTTCAGCCTCTTTTAACTGCACCTTCATCGTTGGATGTAGCTTTGATAAATGAATCACCAAATCTTTCACAATAGAATTATCAACTTTTGAAAAGTCAAAAGTATCAAGTCGTGGATGATAACCATAATTAATAGAGAAAGGTGTTTGTTTTGTAGAAGAATGTACCGTGGTATTGTAAGCAAACTCTACCAATGGCAAAAGAGTTGTCCAATCATCTTGTTGGTAGTTAATGGTACATCTTAAATATTGCTCCAAAACTTGATTAACATGCTCCGTTTGTCCATCAATTTGAGGATGGAATGCCAAAGATAATTTTATATCCACTTTAAGAATCTTGAAAAGAGTCCGCCAAAATCTTGATACAAATTGAGTTTCTCTATCTGATATAATATCCTTGGGTAATCCATGATAGCGATAGATATTGTCATTCATCTCGTTCTTTGATGCGTACTAGATTGTATGCTCCCCGAAGATCTATTTTTGTATAGATCTTAGCTTGATTCAGTTGATCAAGAAGTCCTGATATTAAAGGTAGTGGATACCTGTTCTTAATGGTAATCTTGTTGAGTCCTCGATAATCAACACACATCCGCAATGATCCATCTTTTTTCTTCACAAATAAAATTGGAGCTCCTGCCGGAGATTTTAAATGACGTATGAAATTCTTGGCTAGATTTTCTTCAATATACTCCTTGAGTTCAGTCAACTCATTTTGTGATAAACTGTAGATTGGTCCAAATGGCGGTTGTGCTCCTTCTTGAAGGTCAATTGAGCAATCATAGGGATGATGTTCCGAGAGTGTATCCACATTCTTTTTTTTCGAATATATCTTGAAATTCTTGATATTGGCTTAGAATACCACTTGAAGTCTTTTCACTAGTAGAAATAGGTGTGGCATAAATAATATATGGTGATTCTTTCATAGCAGCATGTAAGAAAGCTTTTGCACCTATAAATACGAATTTAATTGAACTGGACTTATTACTCTCTACTTGATTAACTACAATGCTAGTTATACTTTTAGAGAAAGTAAGAGTTTAAGAAATCCAATCTATTTGAAGGTTGTATTTTTCTAACCACGATAAATCTAAAATGACTGGATTAGAGGGAGATCTAATGATATTAAATACTACAAAACTATTATGACCATTGATTATTACTTCTATAGGAAGGATTTCGTGAGTAATATCTCTAGAAGACAATGGACAACTATCTATGACTTCTACATGAATAAGTTTAGTTTTCTTTACTAAAGATATGCTATGTCTTTTAGTAAATTTTTCATCTAAAAAACTCGTTGAGGCTCCTGAATCTAACAAGGCAGAGACTTTGTAATGTTTAGGTCCTAAAATAACATTTAATGTAAAACAGGGAGAGGGTTCTGAGGAGAGAATAGGACCTTTACTAGATATTGTGCAAGGTTCTAGCCGCACGGTCTCTATTGTAGCTGGACAAACTCGTTTTCTGACATATTGTCTTCTTTCACAGCCATACTCCTCATTTTGTGATTGCATCATTTCTTTGGACAATGTTGAGCAGTGTGCTTTGGTTCTCCATAATATAAACATAATCCTTCTTGACGACGACGAGTCTTTTCTTGCTCAGTAAGAGATTTGAAACATACTGCATCAATTTGCATATCCTCTACTTTCGAATGTATGTATTGAAGAGGTGTTGGTGTTGCCATTGAATTATGGTAATATTGAGGTCTACTTGTGCGGTTCTCACATCGAAATTCAAAAAGGCGATTGTCGCACTTCAAAGCAAAGTCAATTGCTTGACTTAATGTTTAAAGATTTGGTAAGTTGAGCATTAATTTTTTTATCTCATATTATAATCCGTAGAGAAATTGGCTATAATAAGTGCAGCATCATCCCACTTGATATCAGTTGCAAGTTGTCAAAATTGTGAAGCGTACAATGTTATTGATTGATTGCCTTGTCGTAAAATATAGATCTTATTGGTTGCAACATGAATTGCATCATGTTCTCCATACATGGATCGAAACTCCGCCAAAAAAGCCTCTAGATTATCCAATATTGGATCTCGTTGTTCAAAACAAGATGAAAACCATGATAGTGCCGAATCTGAAAGAAGCATACCAATCAATCTAACTTGTGATCCTAGAATTGGATAGCTTTGGGGTTGAAGTTCAATCACAAGTTGCACTTGATTGATAAATCCTCGAAACTTGGATCTGATGCCATCAAACTTCTCGGGTAGGGCAATTCTTGGTTCTCTAACATTTGAAGGGCGTTCCACCATAAGAGAAAGGACATGGTTTGGTGCAGATGTTGAAGCAACTCCAACCATTTCTACATCTTTACTTTCTGCCAATCTTGTTGCTCTTTGTAGTGGTAAATTGAGTTGATGCATCGCAAGCATTAACTCCCTCAATTGCTCTTACATTTGTGCTATTGCACTCTTCATTTCAACAAGTTTTGCCATGATAACACTTAGGAAAGAGAAGATGTCTAATATCGCTTAAGACAAATAGAAGAGAGGACTTGGGAACAAAGAAAATACTAAGGACAATATCAATTTAGAAGAAGGTAATCCGCAACTTCTAATATGCTTATATTTTATCAAGAAAAAGGGGTAATCCACTCTTAATCAAGATTAGACAAAGCTTTGATATTATAGGTGTACTCTTGTCAATCTGTCAAGGAAAAGAACTCGATGAAAAAGTAATTCAGAGAAGTAAGCCTTCACTCAAAGAAAGATAAAAAAATATAAATAAATAAATATGTATATTAAAAGAGAAACTAGAATGGCTATTGCCAGAAGACAAGAAAATAAGAGACCCTTGAAACTAGACTGGAAGCAAGAAAGGAGTTGACAAGAGTGAAGAAGGCTTCACTCTTATCTCTATATATACTATCTAACTAGGGGCTACGCGGCGACATTCTATAAGACCTCCAATATGTGTTGACTTTGTAGGACACATGCCTTGACTTATAAGGCAAGTTTTTCTATGTGTGGGCCACATAGTTAGCTTGATCTTCAAGCCAACAATATATGTGGCACATGGCCAACTTATTGACCACGTTTCTAATCCAAAAAATCAATTAAAGACACCTATGAAGTCAAAGTAGCATCTATAAAGCTTCTAGGAAGCTTGCATATTAAATACCATAGAATTAACTTACTTTTACTTACTTGTATATGTAATTATTAGCTTATATGAGTATGTCTATGACAGATTTTTAAGATATTTTTGAAATAAAAAATATAGATATTTTCCTTGAGCATCATTCATATGATTGCTAAAACGACCTTATAGATGGAAGTTAGCCACCATTTATTCCTATCTATAGTTTATCACAAAATGAGTTGACTGAATTCAAGAAATACATTAACAAGAACTTGGCCAAGAATTTCATATTCAATTCGAAATCACCTACTAAACCTCCTATCTTATTTGTGAAGAAAAAAGCTGGATCATTGCAAATGTGCATAGATTATTGAAGACTCATCAAGATTACCATCAAGAATAAATATCCTTTATCTTTAATATTTAGATTTTTTGATCAAATAAATTAAGCTAAGATCTATATAAAAATAGATCTATGAGAAGCATATAACTTGGTCAATATTAAAGAAGGAGGTAAATGGAAGACTATATTTTGAATAGTATATGGATACTTTGAATATTATATCATGCCTTTTGACGTCACAAATGTATCAGCTGCTTTTCAACATCTTTTAAATGATATTTTTTTGAGCTTCTAGATAATTTTGTTGTTTATTATTTAAATAATCTTTTAATCTATTCTAAAAATATAAAAGAGCATAAAATTCATATTTGTCATATGTTATAAAAATTTAGAGATGCGGGATAATATACCAAATTGAAAAAGTGTGTATTCTACACAACTGAAGTTGACTTCTTAGATTATATCATTTCCAATAAAGGACTTATGATGGATACAAAGAAGGTTCAAATTATTATTGATTAGAAGATTTGAAGTACAATAAAAGATGTGCAATGCTTTTTGAGCTTTATTAATTATTTTTGAATCTTCATCAAGAATTTTTCTCAAGTTGCAATTTCTCTTACAAGTCTGATATGCAAAGTCAAACTTGATTTCAACAAAGAAGCTGAAACATCTTTTGAAGCCTTAAAATCAACTTTTATTTCTAGACCAATCTTGTATCACGTTGTCGGGGTAGAGAGAGTTTGCCTCAAGAAAGTGCTGGGCTTCTGGCTGTCACTAAATACTCAATTAAGTTTGAAATATAAGGGTAAAAATTATATATATATAAACTCCTCTCCTTTGGAGCAATTACATCAATATACAAGCCTTAAAATCCAAAGAACACCAAAATACTTGATAAGGTGTTATAAAAAACTTATATATCCTTGTGAGGAATTTTTCCCGAAGTTCAACAGCTCATAACTTACGATCTAACCGTCTAAACAACTCCAAATTTTACATGGAGTATTGATATATCTTTAGCAACTACCACACCAAAATTCAATTGTAAATTCATCTTGGATCTTGTGATATCTTGAAAACCCTAACTGTAGCATCAAACCCTAGCTTTTTTACACCCATATACAACTTCCTTCATATCTCACAAAGCAATCATTCAAATACTATGAAACTTTGATCTAAAGCTTCTTAACCCAATTACACACACTTGTGGAAATTTTGAGCCAAAAATTCATCCAGAAACTTAAGATATGGCTTCACCCATAACTAGCAACAAAACGATATACTTACTGCCTTCAAATTACAAGTGCTGTCTTCAACGCCTCATAACTCCTTCATCCAATCTTAGAATTCACTATACAGTAAGTAGAATGTGTAGCCGAGAAAATGCTCCCTCCAAATCTAGTCGCCGATCTTCCGTTGCTCTCCGTATTCGTATGTGATGTCCAAAAGAAGTGACAGTAGGTACGAAATTGACACCTTATCTTTGAACATTCATATCTTTTCCATAAAAACTCGAAATCACACAAAATCTTCATCCAAATTATACCCAAAACTCTAAACCTTTTGACCCTAGCCTCAAAAGCTCGAATGGCCTCGAAAGAGGAACCCTAATTCCTAATATGGCCTCGGGCAACCTCCTCAAAGCCCATTGGGCATGGTATTCGACCAATAGGGATGAAGTTCTTCACCCCTTGCCTTCATCCAACCATGCCTTACTTTCATCCTTTCCAATAAGCCTCCTTGTAGTTATATTTTCATCTTTTAACTCCTCCCTTCCCTTAATCTTTATACTAACTATCTAAATCCTATATAATATAAACTCTATGATCAAACTAGATTAACTTCCAAATAATTTTTCTTATTTCAATTCATTTTAAATTAACATACTAACTATTCTAACTCACATTAAGACTTATAAACATATTACATGTTTTCACTAATTTTTACATACTGTAAGTAATTACAGTACGACAACGTCAAATTTTTGAAGGCATTTTTTATAGAAACAAATGTATTAGATATATCTATGGATGCTATTTTGTCACAAATAGGAAAAGATGACAAGCTCCACCCAATAGCTTTTCATTCTAGGGAATTCTCAGCAACTGAGATTAACTATGAAACCTATGACAAAGAACTTCTTATAATTGTGGATTCTTTTTAAGAATGGCATCATTATCTAGAAGGCGCTTTTAGTTTAATTAATGTATATATAGATCACAAGAATCTTGAATATTTCATGTTAATATGTATTTTGAATAATGAAGCTTGTTAGAGTATGTATTTATCAAGATTCAATTTGAATATTATTTATTGGCTAAGAAAATAATAAAATTTATTTAATATCTTTTTTAGATATTTCTAATCTTGTATCAAAAGAAAAAAATACAGTTTTTGATCAACAAAGGTAAATTTTATTGAAGCTAAAATAATTTCATGTTCAAATAGTGAAATCAACATTGATTGTTGATTTAAATTTTTTCAAGTAAATTCAATCAAATATATCCTCTGATTCTCTTGTTCATGATATTAAGAATAATTTTTTGTAAGTTTTGTGATACTTCTAAGTTTGAGTTCAAGAACAACCTACTTTAATTTGAAGAGCACATATATGTTCCAAAAGGAGAAGCACAATTAGATATTCTTCAAGCACATCATGACTTTCTAGCAGCAAGACATTTTGGATACAACAAGACTTTGGAGATAATATGCAATGATTTTTAGTGGCCACAAATATAGAAGGATGTAAAAGACTTTGTTCAATCATGTGACATTTGTTCAAGGTCAAGAACTCTTAGTTATCAACCTTATGGACTTCTTTAGCCATTACCTATGTCAAAACAACCATGAACTTTTGTTTCTATGGATTTTATTATAGATTATTCAATCTCAAGTTTGTGGGATTCTATATTTGTGATAGTAGATTGTTTCACCAAAAAATACATTTTGTATCATATACAAAATCTATTATAAGTAATGAAAATGTCAATCTTTTCCTTGATAATATCTATTAGTATCATGGATTGCCAAAAGATATTATATTGAATAGGAGTACTCAATTTGTATGAAGATTTTAGACAATTCTTTTTAAAGATTCTAAAGGTAGTCATAAAGCTTTCTTTGATCTTTTATCCTTAAATTGATAGATAGATAGAGCACATAAACAAATTTTGGAGTAATACTTAAGGTATACCATCAATTATGAACAAGATGATTGGACAACCTTCTTCTATTGGCAAAGTTTGTTTTTAATAATACAAAGTATTCTTCTACACAACAAACATTTTTTTATTTTTATTTTTTTTATTTATTTTATTTATTTTTTATTTTTTTATCAATTATAATTATCATCCATGACTTGCAAATTATCTTGCAAATGTAGCAAAGGTGATAGAGGCTTTTCATCGACAATATTTATCAAAATTAAGATGAAGAATAGTAAGTCTTTGCTATAAAAGAAACAAGGTCTAGAAAAGATTACATTCTACCTTCTATTCTTGTTTTTAATTTTTATATAATTGTGACATTAAGGAGATGGAGAACTAACAGTCAACAAATTCAACTCAAGAGCCATCATTTATTGACTTTTCAAACAAGACATTGTAATTATCACAACCTTCAAGATAATATAATAAGAATGAAGACCTGCAAGAACAACACGTTTTCTCTAAAATAGATGGCAAGATACAACAAGTTTAGTATCATGACTTAAGAAAAGACTTTCAATGTTTGGTGATTTTATTGGAAGTAGACATGACTCGTGATCGTATTACAAATGCTTTGTTTGAAAGAAGTTACAAAGATTTCAATAATGATCAAATCACAGGGTAGTCTTTCCACCTTGGAATGAGACATTATCGATGGTTGAGAGGACCTATCAACTACCTTTTAAAAAAATAAAGATCAAAGTACGTGGCAAATAGAATTTGTTGTATCTTAGACTTCCTCAATATATGATCACTACTCCTTGTAGAATTCGTCTCCTAAAAGAGAGGTAATGTCATGGATATATATCTACTGTAATTGTTACCTAAATAACATGAATAGGTAGAATTTAATAAAAATAGGATAATTTTATAATACCTTTTAGAAAAGCTTTTCAGACATTATTTTGACTTTACATATGTTTTTAGGTGATTGATAGATTAGAAACTTGATCAAAAAGCTATCCATATACTACATGTGTTGGTAGCTTATAGTAGAAGTTAACTATGTGGCTTCTATATCGGAAACTTACTTTGCAAGTCAGAATATGTGTCATGCAAAGTCAACATATTTTTGGAGGTCTTATAGACTGTCACCATATAGATCTTAGGTAGATAGTATATATAGAAGTAAGAGTGAAGCTTTCTTCACACTTTTCAATTCCTTTCTTATTTCTAGCTTAGTTTTAAGAGTCCCTAATTTCTTTGTCTTTTAGCAATAGCTATTCTTATTTCTTTTTAAAATACATACTTCTTTATTTTTATTTTTTTTACTTTTCTTTTGATATAGATTCCTCTTATTTATGCATCTACTTTTAATTCATATCGTTGACATTAGTGAATTCCAAAAAATATTACACATCTCTAATTATTTTGGAATCTTTCAATCTATGAAAGTTTAGACTTTCTTTAGATTCATCATTAATCTTTTGTTGAAAATGATGTATCTAAAAAAATCAACTTGAGTAGTGTAAAATATACACTTTTCCATCTTAGAATATAATCCTATATCTTTAAGTTTTTGTAATATGCAACAAACATGAAGTTCACATTCTTCTGTATTGTTAGAGTAGATGACAATGTTGTTTAAATAACAAACAAAAAAATCATTAAGAAACTCACAAAAGACACCATTCATGAGATGTTGAAAAGTAATTAGTACATTTGTGAGTCCAAAAGGCATGACATTATATTTGAAATGTCCATACTTATTTCAGAAAATAGTCTTCCAGTCATCTTCTTTGATATGAATCAGGTTGTATACTCATTGTAGATCAATTTTTAAGTAGGTCTTTATTTGATTGAGTTGGTAAAAAATTCTTGAAATCAAAGGTAGGAGATATCTATTCTTAATAGTGATCTTATTAAATCCTTGATAGTCTTTGTACATTTGCAAAAATCTATTATTTTTCTTCACAAATAAGATAGAAGCTCCTATGAAAGATTTTGAATAGTATATAAAGTTCTTAGCCAAGTTTTTGTCAATATATTCTTTTAGTGAAATCAACTTATTTTAAAATAAGATGTAGATTGGTCTAAATGGTAGTTGAGCTCTTTCTTGTATATCAATTGAACAATCATAGGATTGATGGCATGAAAGAATACCTGTATTTTTCTTTTTTAAAAACATCCTAGAAATCTTGATATTGGCTAAGAATACCACTTAACATCTTTTGACCATCAAAAATAAGTGTGGTATAACAAAAGATGATACTTCTTTTGCTACATGCATAAAAACTCTTACACCTATCAATAAGGATTTGGATGTATTGAGCTTATCTATTTTTACTTCAATATTAAATTTTTGGATTAAATTATCAAAAAAATTAAGGTTATAAGAAATCCAATTTATTTAAAGATTATACTTTTTTAACCACGATAATCCTAAAATAACTAAATTAGAGGAAAATCTTATAATATTAAATATTACTACACTATTATAATTTTTAATTACTACATCTAAAGAAATAGTCTTATGGGTAACATCTCTAAAAGATAACAAATGACCATCTAGGACTTCAATATGTACAAATTTAGTTTTTTTGATTAATACTATTTCTTTTTTTTTGATAAAGTCTTTGTCTATAAAACATGCTAAGATTTTTGAATCTAACAAGGCCAAGACTTTGTGATATTTTGGTCCTAAATAAACTTCTATTATAAAACAAGATGAGAGATCTGAGAAGAGAATAAGACCTTTACTAGGAATAACATAAGATCTTAGCCACATGATTCCTATGGTAGCTGAAAAAACTTGTTTTTTGATATCTTAACTTCTTTAGTAATCATGCTTCTCATTTTGTGATTTTATTGCTTCTTTGAATAATATTAAATTATATGCTTAGCTTTTCCATAATATAATCACAAATTTTCTTGATAATGTCAAAACTTTTCTTAATCAATGAAAGATTTAAAATGTACTATATCAATTTGATTTGGTTTTGGCTTTGATGAATAAGTTTTTGAAAACTTAAGAGCTATCTTTAATACTTAACTTGTTCCTCTTCAACCAAGTCTTTTCTCTTAACATCTTTCAAATACTCAATTGTTGCATGTAGTGGCTTAAGTAAAAATTATTTTAAAAAATTTACTTTTGTCATTGTAAATAATAAATCTTTAATGTTATTATTCAATCCATATCAAAATTGATTAATAAGGACTTTATCATTCTAGTCTACATTGCAAGAAAGTTTTTAAAATTTAACTGCATATATTATGGCTGACTATGATCTTTGTCACAAATACAAGAGCTTTATTTTTGCTATTATTTTTTGATCACTTTTTCTAAATGTGGCCTTAAATACTTTTAAGAATGAATTCATATCATAAAAGAATTATGAATTATTTTCCATCAAAAGTGCAAACTAAGAAAGAGCACTTCTAGATAGAAGTACACTTATCAATCCAACTTGAGTAAATCCATGACAATATTAGAAGAAATATAATCTTAAATAGAATTTATCTTATTGCAAAAATCCTCAAAATTTTGATCTCATTCCATCAAACTTCTTGGGCATAATTATTTGTATTCCATGGTACTTATAGAAGCAAAACTTCCTAGATTTGGTTGTAAGATCAATCTACTTTCTTCTTTCTACTATACAAATTCTTGATGTAGATTCTTATCTTCTTCCATAGGCATAGGATTAGTAATTTTGTAGTTGGTACTAATGATGTGTAAAATTTCCACTCTAAAAATATTAATAAATTCATGAAGATCTAAAATAGTTACAAATTCATTCTCACTTTTATCAAATTTAGCATCCATGATTTTTCTTTCTATTTCAAACAACTTAACAAATCCACAAGTCAAATTAGAAGAAGGTAATTTGTAACCTTTAATATTGAATGAAAATTTCCACAAAAAGAGGTAGTCTATTCCATTCAAGGAAAAAAATTGGTGTTAGAAAATCAAACAATTTGTTTAAAGGTGGATAATCTACAAGCTTCAAAATATAATAATATAAATAAGATAATCTATTCATTTTAAAAACAAGACAAGAATAATAAGTTAGCAATCTTATCAAACTATCAAAGATATGAATCTTGAAAAAAAAAAAATCTTTAATACACTCTTGTGTCACTTAGAAAGACTAGAAAATTACTCAAAGATGGAAACATATTGAAGTAGAATAGTTATTTTTAAAGACAAGAAGATTAGAAATTCTTGAGACTAGACTAAGGACTAGAAAGACATTGAGAAAAATGAAGAAGGCTTCATTCTTGCCTCTATATATATTCTTTACTAGGAGCTATGTAATAATGTCCTATAAAACCTCCAAAATGTGTTGACTTTACAAGATACATATCTTAGCTTGCAAGGCAAGTTTTCTATATATGTGCCATATAGTTAGCTTGTTTTGTAAGCTACTTACCCATAGTTAACTTGTTGACCAAGATCTAACCTATCAATCGACTACAAACACATGTAAAGTCAAAGTAGTGTCTATGAAGCTTCTAGGAAGTTTATCTAGAAAATATAATGAAATAAATCTAAAATTATATATGGATAAATTAAATATGGATAATTAAATATGGATAATTAAATATGGATAAATTAAATATAAATAAATTAAATATAAATAAATTAAATATGGATAAATTAAATATGGATAAATATTACAATAAGTATGTATGTCCATGATAAGAAGTTGTTGTTATAAAATCCATGATATTTTATGTCAAAGTCACAATTTAAGAAGTTAACTATTCTATTAAAAATATACTTTATTTGATTTGATTTTATTTCAATATGATAATAATTAGATATTTTAATATTTTGTATATACCAAGAAATAAGTTTACAACTAATGTGATATGTTTCAATGATTAAGAAAAGTACAAAATAAGAGATGGATTTATAAATATGGTACTTAAATCAACTCTTTCAAGTCTACTAAAATCTTTAATCCCAAATCATAAATTGATATTTTTTAATTAAATAAATAAATTCATACAAATAAATAAATAAAAAATTAAAAAATGCATTTACATTGCATGCATTATTATTATGAAAATTTAAATTATTTACAACAATAAACTTTGTAGGTTCAGAAGAAACAAAATTTGAGGTACAGTAAATTGCAAAAAAAATAACTTCATAATACTTCTTAGCTAGCATGTTTATCCATCAATTCATTTATTTTGTATTTTGAAATATTTTTCTTCTGGTACAACCATTCTTATAAACTCAAAAGATAATTGTGTAAAATTTTAAAATCAAAAGCAAAAAAAAATTAAAAAAAATTAAAAAAAAAAAACCATTTTAATTTCTATGATAGATTTTACAAAACATGAAAATATTAGTATAGTCAATTTATTAAAGGTGAGTACATTGATATTAGACAATTAAGATTGCAACATACCTTTTATAATCTAAACATGTTAATTAAGTAGAAATTTATTAATATTGATATTTTAAATTATAGTTTATAAAACGCTTCTACCACAAAAAAATTAATTTAATTTAATATAATTTTAATTGATTTCTGAATTGCTTTATTTGTAGTCAAATATTCACAATAAAGTTGTACATCAAATAACACTACATGTTCTATGTATATGCACGGATGTATCATATTATATTATTGTGTTTCAGCATAATGAAGATAAATGTAGAGAAATTACATTTTTAATGCATTGAGCTAAATCTTTTAGACATAAATGACTAGTTATGAATAATACAACATCGACATAAGTATTATGTATATCAATCAATCAAGCACAAGAGTATTGATAAATATTTATTCAACAATTATAAGTTTGTTATATTTTGAAATATTCTGTTTAAATTACACATACTTTTATAGTTAAAACCTAATATTTCAAATGTATTACTTGTGTTGAACAATTGTTGCACATATGACAGAGATTCAACTTACACTTATGTGCAATAAGTCTAGATGTAATCTTTTTTTTTTTTTTTTTTTTTTTTTTTTTTTTCTGAACTCTTATTTTGACATTAAAAACATCCAAAAAAGTTCTCACAAATTCTATGTGTTTTAGAAAGATGAAATAAAAACCAAGAGAAGAAATAGGAATACATCAACTCCCACTTTGCCATTCTCTCTAAGCTTTATTATATAGAATCATATTTTGGTTTTGTTTTGTTATTACCAAATATAGGGTGTAGTAGAAAAATTATGGTAATTAAGTGTATAATCACTATTTCAAACTAACATTCAATCATGTTTGTTTATTCAACATCATCACCAAACTTAGATTATAAGTGATATTCTAATAGATTCTAAGACTTACATTTAAATTATTGAGTTTATGTGAAAAAGAAAGAGGCTTAATTTTCTTTGTGATTAAAAGTAATTTTTCAATAGAACGTTTTTGTTCATTCAACACATAACATTTTAAGTTCTTAAATTTTTTCATATTAGAATTTTTGATGCAAATAAGTAAGTTCAGTAAGGTATCAAAAAATCAATGTAAGAAAATCAATATATTTTAATATTAATATTTTATACATAACTGTATAAGATATATATATATATATATATATATGACAAATCATTATTGAGACTAACTTTTGCTAATTTAAAATTTTATGATGTGTATTTTTTTATTCTATTTTAGATGTTACAAACTTAAAAATATATATATTTATATATATGTGTTTATATAATCATTTATTTGTGTATGTGCATACACCTTATTATAACTTCTTCGAAAAACTTAGTTAGTTGAATGCACATTTTTGCTGATTTGCCACAATTTTTTTTGTTGTTTTTTGTAATTTGTTTTGCTTGACTTTGTTTTGTTTGTTTGTGGGATTTGTGCCTTCATCTCCGAGGTCATTTCATGGAAGAGCTCGATCGATCGTTGCAAACGCTCCCTCACAGCTTCGGCGTTTCTGCACGCCTATTCGTGGTCTTGGCCGTGGCTATCCAGCTTTGGACCCTCATAATTTTATTTGTTGCGGAGAAATTGGTCGCACGCGGCGAAATATCGATTCACGAGTTTCTTGCGCCGAAGCTCGTTTCTATGTAAGGTCTTCTTGTGCGATGCTTCCCATCGGTGAGCTTCGCTTGTCGTTTACATGTTCGATTACGCGCATCGAGATTGCTCTACATTGATTTCAAGCTCAGCTTCTCATCGGATGTCTGATACTCTGTGTTCGAAATTCGATTCCATGGTGATCAGCTTGTCGAATGTGCGGAGACTAAAGTTTGCAGCATTCCGTGAGCTTGAAGCGTGCGGTGGTCTGCGTGCGAATGATTTTTTTGCAGCAAAAAGTACGAATCAGGATTCCTATTCAACAATCTAACAACAATTGTTGAAAACTCTAACTCTGATGATCAACATGGGTTCGAAATTGTAACGGTGCATTTCATCCACTGTCAACAATCGACGTTCGCTGTCATATCTAGGAGGTGGAAAGTATGCTCTGCACGAGAGTGCGCCTTCAATGCCAGGTACAAATTAGGCGGGGCTTTGATTGAACTGCCTTTGAAGGAATTGCTATTCGCGTCAGCGATCCACATTTGCAGCACATTGGTGTCCCCGTGACTTCACGACCGTAATTAACGGAATGGTTTTATGCCAGATTACCCTCCAACTTGTCGGCCATCCCTCTGGGCATAGCCACTGCGCCGAAATCTCGGAATTTCTAAGGCTGCTATTAGGCCCTTTCTCGTTTGCTCCGAGCTTTGATTACTTACCCGTTTTCCCTTTCATTTATGGCAGATCTTTCACGTGTGCATACAGTGGGAGACGTTTCTTTCAAACAGATTCATCGTTAGATTTCATGGTATGATGGCACGGTGAAGGGGAATGTGTCTGGACCATCGGTTGTACACCTACATTCTAGAGGTTTCTAAGAATTAAGCATACGATGAGACTATGCCTTGGTTAGAATTCTTTTGTGAATAGTTATCCAGACGGAATTTAAAATTGTCGGTTGTAATTGATTGAGTAATGAAGACGATTATGACATACTACTCGTAGTACTTCATCCTGTGTTCGTGTGGTTGATGCTGACGCCACTTGATTTGACTTCGTCGGTGACTTCTCCTGCTTCTTAGACTCAATCGTCCCTGATACTTTTACTCTTCGTCCTTCTCGTCGGTACTTGCGATAGATTTAGGGTGATAGATAGTTCATGATGAGCAGCTCTTGCAATCGTTTCACAAACGTCAACAACATGAGAGGTTAGCATGCGCAACTCTAATATTTCAATTCCTGCTAAGCTCTCAAAGCATTGCATACGGTACCGAGATGACTTTAAAAGTTGAAGGGAACCTCTGCACCGTTACAATTCGATTCATTTCGTCGAGGAGACATTTCATCCTTCAAGAGCGCGTGGCTCATATGAGATCACCGTGTACCTAAGCATCTGCTCAGGAGAACTTGATGATTAGGTTTGGTTTGGCGTCCTTGTTATGGCCACTTTCCTCACTTCGCTAATATTTCCGCTACGCACCGTCATAATTCTTCTTCTAGTAATTCATTGCATCGACCCCTACCCAGGCATTCTTCTAAACATTTACAAGCCCGCAGCGCCTCTGGTATCACCTTCGGCTGACAACTTCACACGTCAGTGTCGATCTGTAGTAGCAGGCAAAGGTACTCTCTAACAACTTAACCTCGAGGATTCGTGGCCTGGGTACTGCTTTTGTTGGCTTGCATTCCGACGTTCTGGTATGAGTAGTTATGAGCTGTGAAAGATTTGTATCCTGGATGCGCATGTCTTAATGCGAAGACTTTAAACATGTTTGTGTCGGAAGCACACATGCGCTCTTCCTCTGTTTAGTTCACTCATCCGACGCTTACATTACTTAGGGTAAAGCTAGGATCAAGTTCTACTTAGTCGGTCTCACTTAAGCTCTACTTAGGCGATGTTGCCACTATTTCCTGCAGTTCATTTCTCAATAAATAAAGGTGAGATGATGTCGCTTTTTATGATATTAGAGCAATGCAATCGAATGAGCCCAAAGCATCAATTGGGCATGAGTGAGATTCCTACATGCATTTGAGTTCTGTAGATTATTATAGAACTCCATGTCGTGAGAGAGATAATTTAAAAAAAAGAAAAGGAAATAGTATAAAAATATCACTATATTTGGTGAAGCATTTTTTTTTTTTTATGATAAAACAATTAGATAGAGGGTGCAAATATGTATCATGGTCAATTTAAATTAAGACACTTTTCTAAATTTAAATTAAGGCACTTTTTTAAAGAGATGAGATGTGAGACAAGTTGAAGTTTAAACTAGAGCTTTCAAATGAAGAAAGCAATCTTAATTGAGCTATTGAGGAAGCAAAGCTACCACTTATTGCTAAATAAGTCAATTAATTGAAGATAAAAGAAAAGTTTCACTTGATGTCTATAATAAAAAAGAGTTTTTTTCCACTAGTATTAATATATTTGACTTAGATATTGTAGAGTGTTGAAATTACTTTAAGCTACATTGTATAAGAGATATATTTTAGCACATGATTGTTTTAGATAGAAAAATAAATGATGTATTTGAAAAAAGACATAAAATAGATAATTATCTATATGATGTGTAATCTAAAAATACTATGTTAGGTAGATTCAATGCAATGGTTGATGAAATGAAGTTGATGTACATTATTTTGGATAGATTGCCTTCAAGCTTGTCTATTTTTATCTCAATCTTTAGCATTGATCTTATAAATATACTTCCTATCTACATATGCCAACATTGATCTACAAATGCATATTGAAGATTCGTAGAAGTAAAGAGGCAATAATGGGATGAAAGAAAAAGCGATGCTAGTCTAAAGGCAATTCTTTGGACATGGTAGTGGTTGTAGAAGTGAGCTTGTAAATATATACAAATAAAATATATTATATAGATTGGATTTATACTCAGTATTTAGATATATGTTTCAAATTTTTTATTCACTACAATCTAACAATAAAAACAATAGTGTTAGATATGGTTTTTGTGCAGCAATATGTAATTATTGCAAAAAAACCAACCATTAGGAAAAAAAAATTGACATGAAAGAGCTTAATAAAGACATTGAATATATGCAATCGTGAATTATCAATTTGTATATAAGAAGTCTTTAGATTTATTGAATTGAAAATTAAGTTTGAAACAACAAGTATAAAGATGAATATGATTTGTAGAAATTAAATAAAAATATAAAAGAAAACATCATTAAATTAGAACATAGTCAATAAGATTGGTTTATAGACTCTATTGCTAAAATATATATATATATATATAGTAATAATATTTTTTAAATATTTAGTTAGTTAAAAGATATTTTTAGTATTAATTTATTATCTTTAAGTATAATATTTAGTTAGTTAGAAGATATTTTTAGTATTGATTTATTATCTTTAAGTATAATTTTAAAACTCATAATTCTTATAGTAATACAAATTAAAATTGTAAAGATAATTGATAATAAAAATTTAATAGTATGAAATGAAGTAAATGAGGTATTTAACTTTAAGAAACTACACTTTCAAATTTTATTTTAAAAAAATAGGATATTTTATAAAATATGTTAAATTTCTCTATTTTATGAAAAGAATTTTTTGTACAAAAAAATCGCATTATGGCTGGTTAAACTCTTAAAAGTTGTGGGTAGTAGTAACTAGTAAGAAAAGAATATAGATAAAGATTATTTCTATCTCAAATTTATCTTTGAAGATGTTAAATATAAGACATTATTTATTTCACTTCATTTTATACTTTTAATGTTATTTACATTCTAAGTTAAAAATCTAGATTTTATTTTTGATTTTACATAAAATTTTAAAATTAAAAAAAGAATAAAAAATATTATAAATAGTAGTATAGATAATTCTAAAGGATTTACTAGATGAATATTTAAAAATATTTACATGGAATATATCTAATTTGGGGCATATTTAAAATAAATTCTAAAAAATTAATAAAATTTGAAAACCTTAATATGTGTGGCTTTGATATTTGTTGCAGAATAGTAATATAAATAGTGGTGACCAACTCTATAATGAAAATAAAGAGTGTTTTTATTGAATGTAACAACATCCTAGTATGGTGCTGTTTTTGCCAAGACTCAAACTATAAGATTAAGAATAGTTAATTTCAAGAAAAACCAAATTGAAACACTTTCTAAATATTCAAAGCCTATTTACAATAGCCAACAATATAATATGCCATTGAATTATAATGTTGGACCAATATAAAGTACAAATAAAGATAGAACCTAAACTTTACATTTAAAAAATAACATAATAGATGATTATTGATTTGTGTAATTATAATACCATAAGAAATAAAAATAATAAAAAAGATTAAAAAAAGACTAAGGTTGCTAGATCTATTCTATTAGACTAGTTATTTTTGCTAGAAATAACATAAAATTTAATTGAGAGATATGTATAAACTATAATATAATTAATGCAATGGGCACAAATTTTATTGTGATTGAATTTTTAAAATAAAAATATTATTTTTTTGGGCCATAATTGACTTCTTAATTTTTAAGCTCTATTAATACACAAAATTAAAGTTAATGAATATAATATTATCACCACCAAGAATAAAAACCATGTTGTATAAAATTATGAAATTAGAATCTATTGCCTGATATGCAACCAAATGTATATATACAAAATTAGACAAATTTTGATAGACTAGGTGAAAATATTCCATTATATTTTTATAATTTTTTAAGCCTTGAATACAAACAAAAAATAAAAACCACAATAAATAATTATTTTATTATAAAAATATACAATAATTTTATAAAATAATCAATCTAACTACAAAATACTTAAAAAAAATAATTCACCATAAGAACTTATCTTAATTTAAAAAAATATCATTCAATATATACCTAGCTAATTGGTAAAAATGAAGGGCTACAATACTTTTGTTTTAAGAACAATGAGGTTAATGAATTATATTAAGATAGAAAGAAAAATATTAGACACAATTGTAATTGTAAGCTATCTAAATATATATATAAAGATACAATATCCTTTTTATTTGAAAGAATTTATTGTACAAATTTAAGAAAAAAACATAGCTAATAATTTAATCAACCATTAAACCAAGTTTAACCAAAGATTACACTTATGATTGAAATTGAAATAATTTGATTTATGTGATTTATTTCGATTTGTTTAAAGCTACTATCAAATTAAACCTAATCAAATCAAATTAAGAATAGATTTTTGAAATTAAGTCCAAATTAAACCATATAATTTTATATTAAACATATTCAAATCATAACCAAATTATACAGTTCTATATAAAAATAAATAAAATAAAATCAATTAAACAAGATTCTCTCCAATACAACTTTATAAAGAAAACTAAAAATTGTCTTTTTGGTGCAAATATATGTAATTATCTATAGCATTTTGCAATGATTTTTTTAATTATTTATCTCAATAATAGTATTTTTTTTATAGAAAATCATGTGATGACATCATCATGTATAGTTTAATTATTAAACTCATAAATTTCTATCTTTGCAATCTTCACAATGTATATTACATTTATATTAAGTTTAATTTAAATTCTTAATTATTAAAAAGTATAAATTAAAAATTAAAAAATTCTTTTTTTAAAGTTGCTATAAATTATAAAATATTTTATATTATTAGTAAATATTTTAGGTAGAATTAATATAATATAGATCTGTATGTAACCTATTGTAGATTAAAATAACAAAGAATTTATATTTTGGCAATTGATCTATTAAAAAATAATGTTGATTATTTTGGCTTGGTGAATTTTTTTTAATAGAATTCATCTAATAACTTACAAATAATGGCTATTTGATGTAAATTGTTAGTTGATTGTAATGATAAAATATTTAGTGCTCAAATCTCAATCTTAAAAGAAATTTAATCATTTATAACATACTTATTTGTTACTAAATTCTAACTTAATGGTTGATAGCAAAGAAGATAAAAATTCTCAATAAAGTCAATTATTTGTAGATATTGAGGTTTGTATTACATATATATATATATATATATATATATATATATAAATTATTTAAAATAAATATCATATTATCAATGAAAATATAGTATTCAATATGTTTCTATTTAAATACATTATTCTTATGGGTCTCAACAAAAATAACCTTGTAATATTACTTAGTTTTATTTTTATTTACAATGACACATGTCAATGTTGAATACCATACAATAGTATCATATTCTATGAAGTTTGCTTGAAAATGCACCAGGTACTTGATTATGGAAGGTAAAATAGAATTTCCAACAAGAAAGTCCTAACAACTCTAACACAATTTTAAATAAGCTCTAATTCAATTTTAACAATGATAATTAATCTTTAATCAATTTAAAAGAAGTCTTAAAGAAATTTCAAAAGAAACATAATAAAATTATAAATTATCCTTAAAGAAATATATATAAGAAAAAAATCCTAAAAAAATATCATTTTTTTAAATATTAAAAATATAGACTTTAAATAAATTCTAACCAAATTCTAATATAATCCTAAATAACTTCTAACCAAATTCTAATGAAATCTTAAACCAATTCTAACCAAAACCTAACCAAATCCTAACCATATCCTAATGAAATCCCAAACCAATCCTAGCCAAATTCGAATATAATTTTAAACCAATCTTAAAAAGTTTCTAAATTCTAATCAAATTCTAATATAATTCTAAATCAATCCTAATAAGATCCTCAATCATAATCAAATCCTACTAAAATCCAAATCAAATCCTAATCAAAGCCTAATAAAATCCTAAAGATCCTAAATAAATCCTAAATAAATTCAAAAAAATTCAAAAAAAATCATAACTAATTCCTACAATTGTTTCAAAATCTCAATAAATACTAATCAAAATGTCAATCTCAACTTAAATTTCATCCACAAAACTTGAAAAAAATTAAATTCACTAATTAAAAGAAATAACTCCTAAATTTCTTAGATGTTTTTTGCCCTCCTTCTTCAATTTAGTGTTGATCTTTCAGCAACAATTTTTCTTTGTTGAACCTTTTAATTACTTTAAAAATTTGTTGTTGTGTAGATTTTTAAGTCCAGATTGCTCTCACTAATTTTTTCTTCAATTAAACTAGAGTATTTTTTAAGATCATAAAAACCCTCAAAGATCCTAAATTTCAAATATCCAAGATTCTAATCCAATAAAACTTTCATATCCTTCAATCTAATCTTTTGATTGACATCAAATTTCTTAAATGTATTGAAAACAAGAAAAATAACAAACACCCAAAAATTTCATCTATAAATGTACTACTACAAACAAAATACTTAAAATTTATAAAAATCTCTTTATTTTTCAAAATCCAAAACTGTTGAGTACATCGCTCTTTTTGAAAATCCCTCAAAAACTGAATATGTCTTCAAATCATATGAAACCAATTCTTAAAAAACCTCTCACTACTCTCTTCTTGAAATCTACTTTCTAATCATCCAAAGATTTCCAAAATCAGTGTAGGTGTCCAATTTTGTGTCTCAAGGTCTGATTTTGATCCATATTCACAATCAATCCTCTCTAGGTATTAATTCTTAGTATTTTGGAGTAATTTTTACTGAAACCTATTTTTAATTCTTTTCTAAAGATGCTTGTATAATTTTTTTTTCTTAATCTACTTTATTTTACTTTATTTATGATCTTACAAAGTAAGTAGAAGCCTCTTTTATAAGAAGGTAGTATTAACACTTATTAATCTTTACTACCTCCTTGTCTATTATCTATATTTTTAAGACAATTTTTTAAAATATTTTCATTTAAACTCTTCTATAAGATAATCTTTCATTTTTTTTTCACCTAATGGTAGTGTTACAACACAATAATAGCAAAACAATTATCAAAAAGTTTTGCTAGTATTTTTAAAGAATTACATATATCTTATATCATTTTTTATCATAGTAGTAAAAAAAAATAAATAAATAAATAAATAATATATTAACACATTACTAGTAGCTAAATATTACATCTAATAATTGAGATGGGAAATAATTTTCTTGCACATGATATAAATTAAATACTATCTATTTAATAAATCAAAGCATGAAAGTTTTCTAATTATTTTAAAGGAACTTTGAATAAAACAACTCTATATAGTTTGTTTTACTTTGCTGGTACAAATTATTTAGAATCTTCATTTATTTATTCATTTATTACCAAATTAACTAATAATAAAATTTGAAGATATCTATATATATATATATATATATATATATAAATATTTCAAAAGAATTCATTATATTTTATGATAGGATTATCATTTTTATTCTATTAAGATAAAAAGTATCTAATAATTGTAATAATATTAGAACTACTATCTCTTATAAATGATTTAATTTGTTTTATAAAAGAATTGATTATATAAATTTAATTAAAGAAACCTCTATATGCACTCCTACTTGTAAACTAGTGATAACAAATAAATTATCTAATGTATATCATAATGAAGTCAATATTGATCTAATTTAGTATAGTATTATAAAATTCTACCACTGATAGATTTGACTATTCATTAAATGTAACATTAATTTTTTTATATAATGGATTAAAAATATTCTAAAAATAGAAATTATAAAATAAAAAATCAAATCAATATATTCTATATTTTTAAATAGAAATTATAGTATTAATAATCTTGAATGTAATTATATTAGTTATTTATGTTGAAAATTTTTATTCTTTGATATATAAAAATATAATATTTTTTTTATAATATTCCTATATATATTTTTTATTTTAACAAAAGTAATCTTTCACAAATATTTGCAAACTTTGATCAATGTAAAGGATTTAAGTTCCAATACTCTTTGATAAGCTTAATCAATTTATTACAATTTGAAGGTAATTTTGATCTCTCACATTTTCTATTATTTCCATTATTTCATACTTCTTACAAACTTCATATCGATCTCTTTTAAGAATCTTAAAACATACTATTGCAAATGAATATAAATCCATTTTAAAAGGACACATTGTCATTCTTTGATGTTTATTCTTCCATACTTCAAGAGATAGACAAGTAGTACTATCATAAATATAATTTTTTTTTTGTTGCTTTTTGGATTAGTTCTAACTTCAATCTTAGATATTCTAAAGCCAATAAGTTTTATAATAGCATATTGAATAATCTAATTTATGATTTTTGTTTCCACAACATTTTGCAAAATTTTATTAAGATTCAAATTACAATGTGAAATGTATATGTGATGTAAGTAGCACATTCTTTTTGTAATTTAATACATCATATTAATAAACAATATATAAGATACTTCTTTATTGATTTTCTATAAATACCTTCAATTTAATTGCATCAATTCTATTCCTAAGTACAAACATCTTACTTCACTTTTAGATGTAGAAGATTTACAACTTTCTTTTAGTTTACTTCTAATTGCAAAATAATATGTTATTATGTTGACATGGCTTACATCTTCTAAAATGATCATTTCTTTAATAAAAGCTTTGTCATGCTATATATTCATCATTTTTGTTGCATATATAAGTTCCTACCACTTTGATTCATATATTTCTTTATGGAATCCATTGTATATGTGTTACATAAATTTAAGACTTTTGGTGCTTAACAATAGTTTCAAATTATCCAATTCTCCATCTTCTTTCTAACATAAGTCTTCCATCCTTTGTAATAGATGCTTCATGTAAGCTAAAATAAACCTCCACTAGTTGAAAGTTTATTCTAGTTCACAAGAAGTGAATTAACTTTGGAAATTATAGTAGTTATAGCTATTAATTAGATTCTAATCAATCACTCTTTATTCTTCTTAAATAATCCAAGCAATCAAACCAAAATACTACAACTAATTTATCTTTATAATAATACATCACTCAACAATTTAATGCAATAAAATTTCCATCTTTTAGTTAATTTTCTTTATGTTTTTTAATTAAAATTTAATTTTATATTATTATTATTATTATTATTATTATTTTATTTTAATCAAGTTCATCCATTAACAAAAAAATCATTCATGAATGAAAATTCATCTATTTTTTATCATCTAATTAAACCCTAAATTCGTCAAACTTAAACCTAATTCATACACCACTTTCAAGGCATCGCTTGATAATTTTTGATTGTATATAAATAATTTGGCATATATATATATATATATATATAGATATATATTTACAACGGCTAAGAAGGATCGAAAAAAAAAAAAAAAAACAATTCGCTGTGTATAGTAGGAGGACTCACTCCCTCCCAATTCGCAGCTCTAGTCCTTCACCCTCCTTACTGATGATGCTGGGCGTCTAGCAATGATTTTCCCTCTTGAACCAACCACATTGGTTATGTCGGTGAAAACATGCACGACCACAGAAGATTACTCGCAAAAACTCCAACTTGGATTCACCCGACGCTCCCTTGCTTGATTGTTGGTCCTCCTTCAATTAAAACTTTTCGGAATGGCAATTTGCAACAGCCTCCCATGTGAAGAGTGGCCTTCCCAATTGCTCAGCTTGTGAATGGACTTCCCTTCCAGTGCATGAAGGAGCTAATAACTGAAAGTAAGGCCAATTATCCAACAATGAGCATGCAACCTAACCTAGTACAATGGACCGTGCTCCTACTTGCTACTGTAACGCATTCAAAACTCTCTACGGAAATCGGAACTTGATCTTGACGATGGCTATAGCCCTAGTAAGTCACAATCGGATCCCAATGACATGAGACAAACACCGCTTAGGAGCCGGCAATTTGGAGATGTCGACAGGAATTAACAGTCGATGTTGATGATGAACAGTTCTTGATCAGCAACTTGTCGTATCATAAAACCGACGATAATTGCGGCTATCAATGCGGTGATCAAGAAGCCAAGGTTATAGACAACAATTCCACGGCGATGGTTCGATGGAGAGCACAAGATGCCGACAAGGAAAATCCCTCGAAATTTTGATTTGCAGTGCGAGAAACTTCACGAGGAGAATTATGTTGGTCAGATGAGAACAGAAGTTCTACCCTCAACGTGGCACCACCAATAGGAAGAGGAGGATCAAAACTCGTTCACGACAATTGTGATCAGATTGTTGGCCCTTCCGAACAGAGTGCAGCAAATCGACCAGGAAAACGCGAAGACGGCTTGTAGGGGAGAGCCCTGCGACTTCCACGAGGTGAACCTTGGTTCCGAATTTAGCCGTGTCGCCGACTACTGGCCAAAACTCCTGCACTCCTTGTAATATCGCAATCCACTACATCCGCTTCGCCACCGACAGAGCAGAGAACAACTAGGACCACAAGGAAAAGACAAGCTGAGCCGTTGCTAGATCCCACAGCACCTCCACTCCACGCTCGGAAACGACGTCAAAGAGACCTTGAGTTGCACCGCAGCACCGCCACTCCACAGTCCACGAGAACATGAAGCACTGATTTAAGAATGTTGTTGCACCACCAAAGAAGCAAAAAACCACTACCGGTTATCGTTGATCTTCAGCGGCTAAAACCAGAACCAATATCAACTCAGCCCACTAGAAAGAAAAAAGAAAACAACACGGAAGTCGACCACCCTTGGCTGCATCGACGAGCTCCACAATGCACCTTCAGTCGCCACGCCGTTGTAACGGAAACACATAATGGCTCCAGCTGCCTCGCTTAGGCATGCCAAGCCGCCAACAGAACACATACAACAGTCTAAACGGATAAAAAACTGTCGCACTTCTACAGTGCGTTAAGAGTGACACAGGAGGAAGAAAAAAAAATTAGTTTCTACTAATGCTACTACAATGGCCCAGCTCTCCGAGCCTGGTCACAGTAAAATTCACGGAGCACTACCACAAACATAAAAGAAAAGAAAAAGAAGGGAACCATGAGGCAACATGCGCACTTCACAGGACCTCAGCGAATCCTTCCCAAGAAACTGGATCAGACCTCCCTCCGAAATTTACGGGAATGTGAGGTAACTTCTTTTTTCTTTTCTTTTGTTCTTTTCTTTATCTTCTCTCCTACTCTTTCTCTCCTCCTTTTCTTCTTCTTCTTCTTCTTTTCTATCATATATATATTTTTCCTATTCCTTGATTTATTTCTAACTTACAGTTCTCTTCATTTATTTTTCTATTAATTATATATATATATATATATATATATATATATATCTTTTTAACCACTAATACTAAAGTTCTATTTTGTTTTGAGAATGAGGCTACTCCCATTGAGCCATCATCCAATGTGAGCTACAAAAAACATATCCACCATAGAAATTTGTCTTAATAAATTCTATCCTAGACTGTATATCTGCTATTTTTTTATTATTATTTTATTATTATTTTATTATTTTTTCTAAAGAATTCTACTACTTATTCATAAAATTTGTGATTATAAACAAGATAAGTGTATTTTTATACTAAATACCCTAGTGAGTCAATTCAGTGACTCACACTTCACTAATCTACATTTTTAAAAATATTTTTTTATTTCAAGAGTAATTTTACCTTCTAATCTTTCAAATAAATATATAATAGAAAAGAAGAATATTAAGCCTATGCTATAGTATTGAAGATTTTATTTTTTAAAAAATATATTAAATAACAACTAATGTACAAATCTATGCAAGAATATTAAATATGTCATAAAGGTATGTTACTACTTAATGACTTTCAATAAAGATGGATTGAAGTATAAGCTTGTATTGAGTAAGATATTACATTGAATAAAGCTTATTTACTGATAAAGAATTGTGGAAAAAAAATTAGTATAAAAAAACAATGATCCAATTGAAGAATAAAAAGATTTTAGAGATTTATTTTGGAATTCAAAGTATTTTTGTGAGATAACAAGAGATATGCTTACAAAGCATTATCTTCAAATATATGTTAAAAAAATATATATAATAGAAAAGTATATGCTTTCATATCATGCATACTACACATATCAAAATATACCTTTAATCCTAAATAATCTTAAAACTATTATTTAATTATCATATATATATTTTAATGACTTAATCTAAATCTATCATAATAATACAAATATTACTAATATTATAAATATGACTCTATTCCTAACTCATTGTGTATTGTAGCATAAAACTTAAAAAACCACTATCCTAAAAAATTTAATGTACATCTTAAATAATACATTAATAAGATATAAATATGTTAAATATAATTAAAGGTATTTACTAATTGTAAAATTATATGAAAATAAAGATTAGAATATCTACCAAATTCTACATTACAATCTAATTTTTAAAATATATTTTTTCGATTCTGTACTAAATTTGTTCTATTTTCTAAGATAAAAATCTTGAGTTAATTCTAAAAACTATTAAATTATAAATATATAGTTTATAAACCTAAAAATAAAAAACTTTAACTTTAAATCTAAACTAACTTGAATTAATTTAAAATAATATTTCTAATTTTAATTCTAAAATACCTTAATTTTTTAAATTATAATCTTAATTACTTCTTGAAAATATTATTAAAAATAAAAAAGAAAATAAAAAAATTCCACAATCTTAAGCTAAATCACCTTACCAACTCATTTTAAAAAATTAAATATTTATTTCTTCTTATTTTTTTTTTCCTAAATTCAACTAGTTTTATAGCACTTCTGTCATACTTAACATCTTCTCTTTGCTCTTATATTTGTTCTAATTATCTCAATAGTTCAATCTCAATTTTTTTTTTAATTATAACTAAATTTAAAGTAGCTTCAGGAGCACAAACATTTACTTTTATAGCAATTTAATCCAATAATTGGTTGAGCTTTTACAATTAAACTGCTCTTTCTCAATTACTTGATCCCCAAATACTATTCTACCTAGGTGGCGGATCACATGCTTTGCATTTAATTAGAATAATGATTTCAATTTTTTTCTTATCTACCATTCATTCATAGACAAAGAATATAATTGGTCCACATCATATTGTAACCATTGAGATTTAAAAGTATTGAATCTTAATCCTTGCATTTATACCTTGTAGTACCACAATGGATTTATGTTGAATATATAGGTTATTCTTTGGTTTTTTGAATTGCTATTTTGATTTCTTATAGTTTGTTCATCTTGTGTTTATTTTCTCATGGTATTTAAAAAAAATTCCTTGCATAGTTTTCTTTTAAAATATTGATATTTTTTTTAAAAGTTTTTTTTATCAATTTTTTTTTCTCCTTCATTTTTTTTCTTTTGCAATATTAACATTATAATGGTATTTTTTCTAAATTATCCATCTAGATCTCATTTTATAATAAACTAGCATCTACAAATATTGTTTTTTTTTTTTTTTTTTTTTTTTTTTTTTTTAGTGTATTTATTTATTTATTTATTTAAAATATATGCAATACGAAGCTTCTATATATACATGTTTTTCTTTCCTTCAAATTACATATTTGTTATGATACAATAATATTTTATCTTTTTCTTCTACTTCATTGTCTTCTTTGTATATCATATAGTGTATCTCAATACTTACAAAAATAAAACTTACTATAAGTACTTAAAAAAGTATATGTTGTAAGAAATAATTTTTAACAAGATCCAAAAAATTACAAATATTGGACTATGATGATATAGATCATTTCCTAAAAAGAAAATTTATGGAATTGCATTAAATCTAATAATTCTTCTCTAGACCAAGACAAGAAAGGCAATGGAATAGCAATAAAGGATACTACTGCAATATCTAGAATCTTTGGCATCAATTATAAATACAAAAGATGCACTATGGCCTTCTTCTAAATCTTCTTTGTTTTAAATTTTTGCCTTACCATTGTCAACATTCAAGTTCTTAGAGCTGCTTGTAATCACCTCAAGAAAAAATTCCATATTAATATTATATTTGACATCATGATTACATTCAATTACTAGGAACATCTGAAAATGAGTGAAAACCAAGATGTTTTTTATTTTTTATTTTTTATTTTTTTTTTATGCAATATGTAAATGATGTTATTAGACATGTAAAAGTTGACAATCTAAAGAAATCTTTAAAATTCATAATTCATAGCATACTAAATTATTTATTAAAATATTTCTAAAAACTTGTAATATACATATAAAATAAAAAATTACTATCTTTAGATAAATTATGGAATCAATTACATATAGAAGAAACTAACATAGTCTTCAAAAAATCTTAGGAACCTACTAATCAAAGCCTTTCTTATATAGATTCAAAACATCTACCACAGCAGACTTCACATAGATTCTTTGTATCATCTATAATGGAATTGTAATGTAACAAATGGCCTCCAAGGACCTTACTATCATTACTAATAACCATGACAAAGTCCACTTATTTATTGATAATGTGACAAAGAAGGGCACATCTCAAATATTTCCCATGAATTCGCAAATATGATTCTTCACAAAGGCTATACTAACAATCATTTATTCATTAGAGACTCAAGTAGGTTCTCTTCTATATCACCAATATATAACACTCATAGAATTAATGTTACTAAAAAATATTATAGTGATCTTAACCTATTTCATCTATTAAATGATGCAGCTATCTTAGAAATCTTTTATCTACTAGCATTTTAGATTTTGGTGCTTCAAAGCACTTTATTAGCAATTAATTTGTCTTTAATCAAATAGACCACTCTCATAGCAAAATTTCAAAGAATTTTGGTACATTTCTAGTTTAGAAAGAAACATACTATCTATTAATCAAATCACAAATATTAGCAATTTTTGTATTTTTGGACTTGAATAGTGTGTTATCATCTTTACCACAAAGCCAAATAGAATTGTAAGAAAAGATCAATAGGATCCTAAAACCAGACTATACAAATTAGAATAATTATCTACACACAACTTTAACATTAACATTAGGACAACATCACTATCTAAGTGGAACATAGAACTTCTTAAATTAAAAACTCCTACCAAAATTACAGATTTCCTTACTTACGTCTAGCACTTACATTTGAGGCACTTAAACTATAAGAGCCTTAAACACTTATAAACACACCATGTAGTTTTAAAACTCCATTCTTTTCTTATTCAAACTTAAATTTGTAGTCACTGCTACTAGGATAAACAAATCATAAATATAATTCTTAAATAAGCTGAGACTAGACCTATAAAATTGATAGAAATTATATACATAGATATATACAAGCCCTTTCTAATTAAATCTTTGGCTCATTCATATTACTTTATTTTGTTTATTGATGATATTTCTAAAAAAATCATTGATTTACTTCATGATCTTCAAAGATCAATCTTTTAATATATTTAAGAAATTTTATATCATGGTTGAAGGCAAACCTCTAACTATATTCTTTAACCAATATGATTAAGGTGGTGAGTTCATGTTACAAGTTTTTAGCAAGTATTTACAAAAATATAGCATCACTTGTCAATTATTATCTATTTTTTATACACTCTAATATAATGAAGTATTAAATATATATTTATGTATATATATATATATATATATATATATATATATATAAAATAAAATTATAAGTATATTCATAAATAAAAGCATACCTTTATTTTTCTAGATTAAAGCAGCTTATATTGCTATGCAACTTATTAATTGCATTCCTATCCATACAAATCAAGGTATGCCTCTTGATTATCTCTCCTATAACATAAAACCAAATATTAATTTAATAAAGGTGTGATTGTCATTTTACTTATTCTATAATTCCTTTCAGAATAAACTTATATAGAGGAATTCGAACACAGGGAAAGACTAAGTGCATGAGTTTTACTTGTTAGGATCTTACAACTAACCGTATTCCGAACCACTAAAATACTAAGAAACACTGCAATGCTTTCTTCCAGTAACAATATTCCTTCATCAATTGATAACAGCAGTGTGCAACCTTGCACTCTCAAAAGACCGCTCAAAACACATAATTTCCATCCAACACCAAAAATGACAGACTTCACTCCAACCAATTTGAATTCACAGAATTTCTGTAATCACCATCTCCCTTTGTCCAAAACACACACAGCTCTCAATAAAGAACAATCATAATCTTCTAATAACTCCTAATATAATTCAATCACTCAATACTCCAATTACATAATCAATAACTCATAAATCAATCTCTGATTTATTCCACAGACTCACTTCTTAGTATTTAGAAACTATCTATTACTTTTCAACAACAAAGAAAAAAAACAAAGAGACAAAGAGGTAGCACCAAGCTTATCCTGGCTCATAACAATCACAGTCTAGTACTCCAACAAACTTCTACAACTCCTATATAATTGCTCCTGATTTCTAGATTTTAATCGCAATCTTGTAATTAACCGCTTTTAATAACTAAATCAATCATCCATCTTTCTGAACTGACTATTCTATGGATTATTAGTCTATTTTATCAATATCTTACAGAAACAAACTGATATCTATTCTACATAGCCCCACTCCTATTTGTGCAACATCGTCGCAAACACTCAATTGATTTCTATCTAAAAACTACTTAATAAAATTCTACAAAGTTACTATTTCCTCTAATCCACCCAATTGATCATTTGCTGCATTATCAAATGTAGGTTCCACCGAATTTGGTTCTAAATGCAAATCTTCCTCCTTGTTCAATCCTTCCATCCACTCCTTTTTCAACTGGTTTGATAGATCTTCATTATACTCTCCCAATTCACTGACTTGAGCCTCTAGTTTCAAGATCTGGACATCTCAAAGTTCTAACTGATGTTGCTACTAACTCATCCATTTTGCAATATCTTCAATTGATACATGTGACCGACTCTTCACTGTTAACTCTTCACTGTTAACTCTTAACTGAAACTACTACTCTCAAATACACAAGGAACACAAGAAATGGCATTGCAAGCAATCCAAAACAACACCACAGAATGACTTTAACTGGTACATTACTCCTATTCTTTTACTACCTGGTGATAATGACAAGACGTTACCCGTATTGTCTATTTCTTTCCAAAAATAATGAAAAACCGTCCAGGTTTTTATATATTAAATAACCGTAATCGATTTCCATTAATGCGGATACTGAATCGATGGCCCATGAAATCCTCCAATTAAACAAACCCATTGGAAAAACCTTCAATCACTTGATACGGCCCATGCCAGCGAATTTAAAATTTACCCAAAAAATGATTAAACCGGCTATCATACAATAATACCAATCATTGGGCATAAAATTCTTCGGACGCAGTTTACTATCATAGTAACTCTTCCTCTGTTTTTGACTTGCTTCCATGTAGAAAAGAGTAGTAGCTTGTATTTTATCCAATTCCTCCAATTTTACCAATTGAGAGTATAACGACTTGTTGTCACTGAGATGTTCATCTAAGGCAATCCACAAACTTTGAACCTCCAACTCGATAGGTAAAATTGCCTCTCATCCATAAACTAGTTGAAACGGAGTAGTATTGGTAGTTACTTTATATGCAGTATGATACGCCTACAAAGCCGCAAAGAGTTTGATCTCCCAATCGATACCCACCCCCAAAATTATCTTAGTCAAGACCTTGCACAAAATTTTGTTGGTCTTTTTTGTTTGTCTATTTGTATGAGGATAATATGGAGTAGCTTTTTGATGCTTAATCTCATATGTGTTCGTCAAGGCAGCTATAGTAGCATTTATGAAATGGGTGCCGGAATCACTAACCAATTCTTTTGAACATCCAAATCGAGTTATAATATTCTCATAAAAAAAAGTGGCCATCGTACTGGCATTATTATGGCAGGTAGCAATAGCCTCTGCCCATTTTGTTACATAGTCCGTGGCAACTAAAATATATCGCTTCTGGACAGGTTTTGATGCTAGTACGATGGGACCGACAAAATCAATACCCCATTTTTTAAACGGTGCATGTCCCAAGATTGGTACTAACGGCATGGCAGAAGTGCTCATGGGTTGACCAATTCATTGATAGGGATCACAACGACGAACAAATTGGTATGCATCAAAAAACATAGTGGACCACCAATATCCTGCCATTAAAGCCTTGCAAGCAGTGTTGTCGCTCACGAAATGACCACCACAACTATCCAAATGGCAACCCTCTAGTATCGACTATACTTCACTTTGAAAGATACAACGTCTTAAAATGCCATCTTTGCCTTGTTTATACAAAGCATCACAAATCATCGTGTACGGGACACTCTTCAGAATGAGTCGCTTCTTAAGCTTCTCGATGAAAGTTGGTGGAAAAGTGTGGAAGGTCAAAAACTGAATGATTTTACTATACTCGGAGGAAATCACATCCACTACAAATAATTCGGCATTGGATAGAGCATTAGGGACATGCTCGTTGCCAAGAATATTAGACAACCGAGATAAATGATCAACATTTGCATGTTTTTTTCTTAGGTTGTACAACAATCGTAAAATTGAATTCTTGTAGAAGTAATATCCATCAGGCAATGCGCCCACTCAATTGAGGCTTATTAATCATGTATTTGAGGGCATCATGATCCACATAAAATACAAACAGATATCCAAGCAAATAATATCAAAACTTTTGAACCAAGTATAACATGCCCAACGCTTTGCATTTAGTAGTAGTATAATTATGTTCGCCAGCCACCAATTATCGATTGGTATAATAGATAGAATGATCCAGACCCTAGTCATTCTTCTAACTTAGCACCGATCTAATAGCCACATTGGATGCATCAATATAAACATGAAAATGCTCTATCCAAGGAGGTGCCACCAATATTGGTGCAGAGACCAATTTTGACTTTAATGCCTCAAAGGCCATAGTACACTCCATAGTCCAAAGGAGACTAGATCCATCTAACGGAGGTTTCTTCAGTAATTTCATTAAAGGTTGACAAATAAATACAAAGAAACGAATAAAGCGGTGATAATAACTGACATTGCCGACAAACCCTCGAATACTGGAGACCATCTCTGGTTTGGGCAAGTTCATTATATACTGCACTTTGTCAGGATTCATAGCAATACCATAGCTGGAGATAATATGTCCCTGTAATTTTTTGGATGGAATACCAAATTAACACTTCTTCGAATTCAACGATATTCCAAACTTAATGCACCAAGCCAAACATTTGCCCAGACAATTAAGATGATCTTGTTTTCTACTGAATGCACAAAAGTCATCTAAAAAGATCTCCATAAACATCTGGAGATAGTCTTAAAAAGCCTGAGTCATCACTCTCTAAAATATGGCTGGGACATTGCATAACTCAAAAGACATCACACGATAAGCAAATGTGCCCCAATTTGTAGTAAAGGTTGTCTTCAACTGGACTTCTTGTACAATTTGAACTTGATTATATCCAAGAAATCCATTGAGGAATGAATAACATTCGTGACCTACTATGACATCCAATATACTATCCGTGAAAGGTAATAGGAAGTAATCTTTCTTGGTCGCCGCATTAAGTTTTAGCGTTCTCCTCTAAAATGATACGATGCTCACAGACTTCAATGGAGATACCTTTTAGATCATCATAAGTCCAAGCAAAAGTAGATTTATGATGCAAGAAAATTTTTGTCTCACAGGTCAATTCTTGTTCCTTAATACCTTCGTAGACCTTAATTGTCCGAGGCTATGCTGTGGTTGCCAAGTTGATAGTTTGACATAAAGGTATAACGACGATATTCTGTTTCAAATCAGTCGCTAAGTCCAACATATGTGAAGTATTGAATCTTGTGTCCAGGGCACTCACATAGTACACATCATACTTGGTCATCCAAACAATACTAACTTTAGCATAGATTTTTGAATTCGACGGGTATATCAAGTACTCCCCTAGACTGCCACATTGATACACCACTCCTAGGTGTTGGGTTGCTTCCATGGATGCCTTCGTAATTGGTGCTACTGCATCATCATCAGAGCTAAGCTCATCATCCAAAATCAATTCAAATGCTTGCAATTGAGACTCTCCGTGATAGTACACTGGATACATTTGTAACACCATTTTATCTCCGCCCTTATCAATTGTCAAAGTACTCCGATCTCAATTGTTCTTGGCCTTCGCTTAATAAAGCTAGGATCATCTCAATAAAATTGGATATAATAAAGTCAAATGTTGTAATTGAAAGATGATGTAGTCAATTTCATACGTAATACTGGTAATTATAGTTTGAACACTCCGTAAAATATCCATTGGTTTAATTCGGCTATGATCTGCCACCCTTAACACCAATATTGTCGGTACTAAGTGTTCCAAATTTAAAGCATCCATTGTATCAGCATTCATTAAATTGACGCTAGAACCATCATCTACTTGAACACTCGAGATCATAACACCATCAATCGAAACATCGATGGTTGGTGCACTTGGATCAGGGTTCAAACTTACTTCACAAACTTCCTTATTGCATTGCCTATGCCGTGTTAACAATGAATTCAATGTAGAATGACACTCTGGTGCGACCGCTAGAAGTTGCTTCATAGAAATAGAAGACCGAATAGCGTCTAGATCCTTCAAAATATCATAGGATTCCATATTTAAGATAATTTCTAATGCCCTCTTTCTTTTCATTAGATTGAGTTTAACTCCAAGAGGTAAGGTATTCTTCCGTCCTGGACTTGGAATTGGAACAATAGCCGGAGCTTCCTTGGAATTCATACCCCCGAGAGGATCTTTCAATGAGTAGGACGTTTCCTAAAACTACGTAGAGAGCAGAACCGCTTTGAAGGGAACTGAAGCCTCGATAATCGTGATCTCATTGGGTTGCCCAATTGAGTCAGGTCTCATACTGGGTAAGAGGTCCATAACAAGATTTGGATTGGATGTCTCCGTAATTGGGTCAAATTGGCCCTTTGCATCAAGTTCACCCAAATATTTAATTGGTCCTTTCTCATTTTGTTGACTCCTGGTAAGAACGGCTTGGACACATTCTACCCGATTTATTGGAGAATCTTAAGGACCTTGATTTATCTCTTCAATTTTTCCTTGGCTTTGGATCTGCTGATCTTGATTATTGAAATTGAATGGAGCATTACATTGCTGATAAGTATACCCCGAGTGCTTGCAATTCTCACACACTGGCGTATAATCGTCACTCGTTCTAGGATTGGAATATTCACTATCATAATGACCAATCTGTTTGCAATAAAAATAACGAAGTGGTCTTCTTGTACCCCCATCTGGCATATTAGGTGTCTCTACCAATATATACCTATTAGGCTTCTTCCATATAAGGTTAGAAAATGATCCTAGTTATTTCATTGGTACGGAGAATATTTGGTTCGATGACATCGGTGGAACATATTGTTGATACCTCTGGTGCTCCTTCTCGTAGTTTTGGAGGTTTGAAACAGACCCTTGATTCAAATTGGAACTTTGAAAGTTATTGAATGCTCAATTTTGTCAATTAGATTGATTTCCTTTCCATCCAAACGTATTTTTCATTTGAACTTGATTGACGTCCCACTAAGTTGGTGGGATCATGGTCTGATTACTGAATTGTTGTTGCCTTTGCCAATTCCAACAATTAGCTGTTAAGTGCTTTACTCCGTAAAATGTACATTGACCCATCATTTGTGAGGGTGAAGGACATTCTATTACCAAATGACCACGACCCTTACAATTACTACACCATACATTGGTCCTAGTATTGGTAGACTTTTGCCTCTTCTCCTTATCCTTGGCCATATTAACAACCATTTTCTCTATTTTCTTTGTCAGGTTCAATAACAAGGCTTCATTGGAAACTTTTGGAGCTGGTATTATTAGTAACTCTATCGCTTGTTGTTGATATGGAAAATATGGAGCATACATTGTTGTCACGTTCAGTGGTATAGCTTGCAATAGGATGACATTAATTGGCCCCTAAATATAAGCACTAAAATTGTCCACTATTTCTAACATCCGTAGATAACTACCCACTGATCCGTTCCAAGTCGGATTTTGATAGCTGCCTTGAACTCGAATCATCGTGGCACTCGTAGTTAAAAACTGATCATAATGGCATTCCTTCCAAACCTTAGCTCTACTAAGAGATGCAGTTACCGTATTTGGTTGAGCCTCTTTTACAAACATTTTTAGTTCGGGTGGGTGCAATTGTCACGGCCATAATCATATAAGCTAATAATTACATATAGAAATAGGTAGAAGTAAGTAAAAGTAGATAAAAGTAAGTTAATTGTATAATATTTAATATAGAAGCTTCCTAGAAACTTTCTAGACGCTGCTTTGACTTCATAGGTGTCTTTAATTGACTTTTTAGATTAGAAACGTGGTCAACAAGTTGGCCATGTGCCACACATGTTGTTAGCTTGAAGATCAAGCTAACTATGTGGCCCACACGTAGGAAAACTTGCCTTGTAAGTCAAGGCATGTGTCCTACAAAGTCAACACATATTGGAGGTCCTATAGAACGTCGCCACGTAGCCCCTAGTTAGATAGTATATATAGAGACAAGAGTGAAGGCTTCTTCACTCTTGTCAACTCCTTTCTTGCTTCTAGTCTAGTTTCAAGGGTCTCTAGTTTTCTTGTATTTTGGCAATAGCCATTCCAGTTTCTTTCTTAATATACATATTTCTATTTTGTCCTATTTCTTTTTTGAGAAAAGTCTCACTTACTCTTTAGCTTTCATCGAGTTCTTGTCCTTGACAGATTGACAAGAGTACACTTACAATATCAGAGCTTTGTCTTTTCTTGATTAAGAGTGGATTACCCCTTTTTCTTGATAAGACATAAGCGCATTAGAAGTTGCGGATTACCCTCTTTTAAACTGATATTGTTCTTAGTATTTTCTTTGTTATCAATTCCTCTCTTCTATTTGTTTTGAGCGTTATTAGACATCTTCTCTTTTCTAAGTGCTACTATGGCAGAGCTTGTTGAAATGAAGAGTACAATGGCACAGATGCAAGAACAATTGAGGGAGTTAATGCTTGCGATGCATCAACTCAATTTACCACCACAAGGAGCAACAAGAATGGTAGGAAGTGAAGATATAGAGATGATTGGGGCTGCTTCAACATCTGCACCAAACCATGTCCCTTCTCCCAGAATGGAACACCCTTCGAGTGTTAGAGAACCGAGAGTTGCCTTGCCCGAGAAGTTTGATGGTACCAGATCCAAGTTTCGAGGATTCATCAATCAGGTCCAACTAGTGATTGAACTTCAACCCCAGAGCTATCCAACTCCAGGGTCACAAGTTAGATTCATTGGTACACTTCTTTCAGGTTCAGCATTGTCATGGTTTTCATCTTTTCTTGAACGACGAGATCCAATATTGGATAATCTGGAGGCTTTTTTGGCGGAGTTTCAATCCATGTTTGGAGAACATGATGCAATTCGTGTTGCAACCAACAAGATCCGTATTTTGCGACAAGGCAATCGATCAGTAACATTATATGCTTCGCAATTTTGACAACTTGCAACTGATATCAAGTGGGATGATGCCGCACTTGTGAGTCAATTTCTCTACGGATTACAATATGAGGTAAAGAAATTGATGCTTAATTTACCTGATCCTCAAACATTGAGTCAAGCAATTGACTTTGCTGTGAAGTGCGACAATCGACTTTTTGAATTTCGATCCGAGAATCGCACAAGTGGGCCTCAACGTTACTACAATTCAATGGCAACACCGACGTCTCCTCAACACATACCTTCAGAAGTAGAGGATATGCAAATTGATGCGGTACGTTTCAAACCTCTTACTGAGCAAGAAAAGTCTCGTCGTCGACAAGAAGGATTGTGCTTATATTGTGGAGAACCTAAGCACACTGCTCAACATTGTCCAAAGAAGCGACGTAACTACAAAATGAGGAGTACGGCTGTCAAAGAAGACAGTATGTCGGAAAACGAGTACGTCCAGCTATAATAGGGACCGTGCGGCTGGAATCTTGTACAACTTCTAATGAAGGTCCTATCCTCTCCTCAGAACCATCTCCTTGTTTTATAATAGATGTGCGTTTAGGGCCTAATAATTACAAAGCCTCTGCCTTGATAGATTCAGGAGCCTCAGCTTGTTTTTTAGATGAAAAATTTGCTAGATGTCATAGAATATCATTAATACAAAAAACTAAACCTGTACACGTAGAAGTCATAGATGGTCGTCCGTTGTCTTCTGGAGATGTAACTCACGAAACACTTCCTGTAGATGTAGTAATAAATGGTCATAGTAGTTGCATAATTTTTAATATAATTAGATCTCCCTCTAATCCAATAATTTTAGGCTTATCATGGTTAGAAAAGTATAATCCTCGAATAGATTGGATTTCTCGTAAACTTGATTTTCCTCGGAGCATTAGTAACAGTTCTATTAATCAAGTAAAAAACCATGAGTCTAATATAGTAAAACCCGCACTTATAGGTGCAAAAGCATTTATACACGCAGCAAAAGAAGGATCAACTTTTGCTATTTATGCTGCACCTATTTCTGAAAGCGTAAAGACTTCAAGTGGCATTCCAAGTCAATATCAAGATTATCAAGACGTTTTTGAGAAAAAGAATGCAGATATTCTTCCTGAGCATCGCCCATACGATTGTTCAATCGATCTCAAGGAAGGAACTCAGCCACCATTTGGACCAATTTACAGTTTATCGCAAGATGAGTTGGCTGAACTCAAGACATATATTGACGAGAATTTAGCGAAGAATTTCATACGCCATTCAAAATCTCCAGCAGGAGCTCCAATTTTATTCGTAAAGAAAAAAGATGGATCTTTACGAATGTGTGTTGACTATCGAGGACTCAACAAGATCACAATCAAGAACAGGTATCCATTACCTTTGATATCAGGACTCCTTGACCAGTTAAATCAAGCTAAGATCTATACAAAAATAGATCTAAGAGGAGCATATAATCTAGTACGGATCAAAGAAGGAGATGAATGGAAGACTGCGTTTCGAACCAGGTACGGACACTTTGAATACAATGTCATGCCTTTTGGACTCACGAATGCACCAGCTGCTTTTCAACATCTCATGAATGATGTATTTCGTGAATTCTTAGACAATTTTGTCATCTGCTACCTAGACGATATCCTGATTTATTCTAAGAATGTTGAAGAACATGAAATACATGTTCGTCAAGTATTACAAAAACTTAGAGATGCAGGATTGTACGCCAAGATAGAAAAGTGTGTATTTCACACTACTCAAGTTGACTTTTTAGGATACATCATTTCAAATGATGGTCTTATGATGGATTCTAAGAAAGTCCAAACAATCATGGATTGGAAGATTCCAAAGACTGTAAGAGATGTCCAATGTTTCTTGGGATTTGCCAATTACTATCGGATCTTCATCAAAGACTTCTCACGAGTTGCAGCTCCACTTACACGCTTGACTAGTAAAGATAAATTCCAATGGAATCAAGAAGCGGAAGCAGCATTTGAAGCCTTGAAGACATCGTTTGTCTCTGCACGAGTCTTATATCGTGTTGACTTTTCCAAGGTATTTTTTATGGAAACAGACGCATCGGATTTTGCCTTGGGTGCAGTTTTATCACAAATGGGAACAGATGACAAACTTCATCCGATAGCTTTTCATTCAAGAAAATTCTCAGCAGCCGAGATCAATTATGAGATCCACGATAAAGAACTTCTTGCAATCGTGGATTCTTTTCAAGAATGGCGTCATTATCTAGAAGGTGCTTCTAGTCCAGTCACTGTGTATACAAATCACAAGAACCTCGAGTATTTCATGTCAGCACGCGTGTTGAATCGTCGTCAAGCTCGTTGGAGTATGTCTTTGTCAAGATTCAACTTTATTATCACTTATCGGCCAGGAAAACAACAAGGTTTGTCCGATGCCCTGTCTAGACGTTCTTATTTTGCACCAAAAGAAGGAGATGCAGCTTTTGAGCAACAAAGAACGGTCCTCTTGAAACCAGAGCAATTTCATCTCCGAGCAGTGAAATCAACACTGATTGTTGATTCAACTTTTCTCAAGCAAATCCAGTCCAGTATGTCCTCAGACCCTCTTGTTCATGATATCGAGAATAATTCTTCCAAGTCTCATGATTCTTCTAAGTTCGAGTTCAAGAATAATCTATTATATTTTGAAGGACGCCTATATGTTCCAGAAGGAAAAGCACGTTTGCGTGTTCTTCAAGCACGTCATGACTTTCCAGCAGCAGGTCACTTTGGATATAATAAGACTCTGGAACTCATATCAAGAGATTTTTGGTGGCCACAAATGTGGAAGTCAGTCAAAGACTTTGTACAATCATGTGATATTTGTTCAAGATCAAAAATTCCTCGACATCGACCTTACGGACTTCTTCAGCCATTACCTATACCAGAACAACCATGGTCTTCTGTTTCTATGGATTTCATCACAGATCTTCCAAACTCAAGATCTTATGATTCTATATTTGTGATAGTAGATCGTTTCACTAAGATGGCACATTTTATGCCATGTACAAAATCTATCACAGGTGAAGAAACAGCTAAGCTTTTCATTGATAATATCTATCGCTATCATGGATTACTTAAAGATATCATATCGGATAGGGGAACTCAATTTGTGTCGAGATTCTGGAGGACTCTTTTCAAGATTTTAAAAGTGGACATAAAGCTATCTTCAGCTTTCCATCCTCAAACTGATGGACAAACAGAGCGCGTAAACCAAGTCTTGGAACAGTATTTAAGGTGTACCATCAACTACCAACAAGATGATTGGACAATCCTTCTGCCATTGGCAGAGTTTGCTTATAATAATACAGTACATTCTTCCACGCAACAAACACCTTTCTTTGCCAATTATGGCTATCATCCACGACTTGATACTTTTGATTTTTCAAAAGTTGATAATCCTGCAGCAGAAGACATGGCAAATCGGTTGTCAGAGTTACATGCAATAATGAAGGCGCAGTTGAAGAAAGCTCAAGAACGACAAAAGATAAATGCAGATGTATATCGTAAAGAGCAACCACAACTCAACGTGGGTGATAAGGTATGGCTACTTCGTCGCAATATCAAGACCACTCGACCTTGTGACAAATTGGACTATCGTAGGCTTGGCCCCTTTTCTGTTTCTGAACAGATCAACCCAGTTGCATATCGGTTACATCTACCGGAGTCAATGAAGATCCATCCTGTATTCCACGTGTCTCTTCTTGAACCATATAAGACAGTGGATATACAAGGAAGAAGACAAATGCCACCGCCTCCTATAGAAGTAGATAATAATGAAGAATTTGAGGTGGAAGAGATATTAGACTCAAGGCGGCGCCAAAATAAGCTGGAATATCTTGTTCATTGGCGCGGATATGATATTAGTGAGCGCACATGGGAGCCATCCAGGAATCTAGCAAATGCATCAGCTAAAGTCAAAGTTTTTCATCAACGACATCCATCAAAACCGAGATGAAAACCTCTCTTATAAAAGAGACAAGATTGAGGCAAGATAACATTCAATTTCCTATCCTTGTTTGTAACTTCTTTACATTTGTGACGCTAATTAGATGGAGAGCCAACAACCAGCGGATTCAACTCAAGAACCTTCGTTTGCTGACCTGCCGGACGAGACATTACGATTGTCACAACCTTCAAGACGACGCAATCGAGATGAAGATCTTCAAGAACGACATGTTCTTCCTCGAACAGATGGTGAGATACAACGCGTTTGGTATCACGATTTGGGAAGGGACTCCCGATGTTTGGTGATTTTGCTAGAGATAGGAACAACTCCTGATGGTGTTCCGAATATTCTATTCGAAGGAAGTTATGAAGGCCTCAATAATGATCAAATAATTGGGTGGTCTTCCCGCCCTGGTATGGGACAGTACCGATGGTTGAGAGGCCCTATCAATCATCTTCGAAGAGAACAGAGATCAGAGTATGTGGCGAATATAATTCGTCGCATCATAGATTTCCTCAACATATGATGACCGCTCCTCGTGGAACTCGTCTCTAGAAGGGGGGGTAATGTCACGGCCATAATCATATAAGCTAATAATTACATATAGAAATAGGTAGAAGTAAGTAAAAGTAGATAAAAGTAAGTTAATTGTATAATATTTAATATAGAAGCTTCCTAGAAACTTTCTAGACGCTGCTTTGACTTCATAGGTGTCTTTAATTGACTTTTTAGATTAGAAACGTGGTCAACAAGTTGGCCATGTGCCACACATGTTGTTAGCTTGAAGATCAAGCTAACTATGTGGCCCACACGTAGGAAAACTTGCCTTGTAAGTCAAGGCATGTGTCCTACAAAGTCAACACATATTGGAGGTCCTATAGAACGTCGCCACGTAGCCCCTAGTTAGATAGTATATATAGAGACAAGAGTGAAGGCTTCTTCACTCTTGTCAACTCCTTTCTTGCTTCTAGTCTAGTTTCAAGGGTCTCTAGTTTTCTTGTATTTTGGCAATAGCCATTCCAGTTTCTTTCTTAATATACATATTTCTATTTTGTCCTATTTCTTTTTTGAAAAAAGTCTCACTTACTCTTTAGCTTTCACCGAGTTCTTGTCCTTGACAACAATCCGTTTATTAATATGGACAATACAAAAGCTTCTAGCATTTGGTGATTTGACCACTTGCGGAGTATATCTGCTACATGACCATAGTATGATTCCACTGCCTCTTCTGAACCCATTTTGCTAGTCCTTAATCTTTCTTGAAGTCGATCCTCAAAACCAATTGAGCAAAAATAGATTAAAAATGTATTCTTCAATACTTCCCAATTAGAAAATTGATCCACTGGTTGACGGTTGCACCGTGTCTTTCAAGATTGCTGGCAACCATCGTAACCAAATATCTTCAGTTCTTCTATTATTGGCTACACATGCTGTGAGAAACTGAGACAAATGTTGATTACAATCCGCACCCAAAAAACTCCTAAAAGTAGGTAATGGAACCACACTCGTTGTGCGATTGCTCACATCACCCATTTGCACTGCTATTGGAACCGTTGGATCACCCGTTGCCATTGAAGAAAATAATGTTCTACTTAATCTTTTGTCAAAACAACTGGCACCTTTTCCAATTGATTGTTCTGAATTTTCAAGTTTCCTTAATTTTCTATTATTGTTCCTTACTAAATTAGTCAATTGAATTGAGGATGAAAACGAATGATTTTAAAATACAATGAATTGGTCCTTATTGACCAGTAATTTATGCCACTCTATGGAACCAATTTTGATGGAATTAGAAGCTTCTATTATTGGAAATGTATCCAATAGAATACCCAATTCTTATGTGATTCCTCCACTTGCAGTTATTGGCCTCAAGAAATATACTGGTCTATTGACCAAATTTTTCGCGAGTGCTCTTGGCAATTTCTCTAATGATATATATTACTGAAATATTTGATGTCGATCAACTTCTGGGTATACTCGGATATGCCGACATGCATGCAATCATGGTTTAATTCAACTTTGTCGATGATTCCTTTTTAACTTCCATTCTTGCTCGTTATATAACAAATTTCTTACTTGTGATCTCTCTATTCTTTCTTTCGACTGTCGTATTCTCTTTATTATTAAGTTCTCATTTTTAATAATCATATTCTTTCATTATATTCTATTAAATTTATTTCCTATCTCCCATCTAACTAAATCAGCAGTTAATTCCTAACACTCAATGCTATTGTCTATTCCTAGCAGTGGCACCAAAATGTGATTGTTGTTTTACTTATTCTACAATTCTTTTTAGAATAAACCTATATAGGGAAATTCAAATATAAGATAAGAATAAGTACATGAGTTTTACTTGTTAGGGTCTTACAATTAACTATATTCCAAACCACTAAAATACTAAGAAATACTACAATGCTTTCTTCCAGTAACAATACTCCTTTATCAATTGATAACAACAGTGTGCAACCTTGCACTCTCAAAAGACCGCTCAAAACACATAATTTCCATCCAATACCAGAAATGACAGACTTCACTCCAACCAATCTGAATTCACAGAATTTCTGTAATCACCAACTCCCTTTGTCCAAAACACACGCAGCTCTCAATAAACAATAATCATAATCTTCTAATAACTCCTAATATAATTCAATCACTCAATACTCCAATTACATAATCAATAATTCATAAATCAATCTCTGATTTATTCCACAGACTCACTTCTTAGTATTCAGAAACTATCCATTACTTTTTAACAACAAAGAAAAAAAACAAAGAGACAAAGAGGTAGCACCAAGCTTATCCCGGCTCATGACAATTACAATCTGGCACTCCAACAAACTTCTACAACTCCTATATAATTGCTCCTGATTTCTAGATTTTAATCATAATCTTGTAATTAATTACTTTTAATAATTAAATACATCATCCATCCTCCTGAACTGACTATTCTATGGATTATTAGTCTATTTTACCAATATCTTACAAAAACGAATTAATATCTATTCTACAAAAGGTATTTGGATGTTTTTGCTTCATAAGTAAAGATAATACACAAAGTCATAAGCTTAAATCAAGATCAAAGTTTGGAATTTATTAAAGAACTAATGACAAGTCTAAAGGTGAAAAAGTGTACCTTTTTGTTTATTACAAAATCCAAATCACTCAAGATGTCTTCTTTAATGAAATACTTTTTTTTAACTTAGACCTCACAATGACAACCTTTATTACTAAAGAACATCAATCACTTTGCTCAAAAGAAGTTATCTTTAGTGACAATAACAATAATAAAGATGTGAAACTTAAGATCCACCTTCTTTTAACACTACTATATTATTTCTTGATAGTACATATATCCTAGACTCTTCTATGCTTCCTTCAACTTCTACTTCATTAATTTGATCTACATCAACTTTGGGTCTTTTATCAATCTCCAAAGAAATACCTACATCAATTCCTATATCAAATTTTATGTCCTACCATACAAACTTTGATGATATTAATAATTTCCCATCTCATAACATGAATATTACTTCTTTTATTGAGCCAAATCCTATTACTGACTGCCTTGATGATCAAGTATGGAGTCCATAAAGACTCAAATGCTCACCAACCAGTTCTATAATATTTCTTTTAATGATCCACTCTAGCAAATGTATCATCAAGCCACTAGAATGGATGTAAGTTTATTTTTGTAAATTTATTATTCTATCCATTGTTGAACTTTCTTCCTATCTCGAAGCTATTAAGGATGTAGACTAGAGAACCTCTATAGAAAATAAAATGAATTCTATATATGAAAATAAAATCTAAATGTTAACATATCTCCCATCTAATAAAAAATCTATATCTATCAAGTGGGTATTCAAAGCCAAGTTTAAACCAATTGATATCCTATAAAAGAAAAAAATAAGATTAATTGCCTACAAATTTGAACAATAACTTAGAATAGACTATGAAGAGGCCTTTATTCTAATAATAAAATAGAACATGATTTGAATGATCATAGCTTTAACAGTACAAAAAAGCTAAAAACTTTATAATATGGATATCAAGACTATGTTTTTTCTTGGCAATTTGAAGGAAAATGTACACATCATATAGCTATAAGGTTTTATTAGAACTAGACTAGAACATCTAATTTGCGAGCTTTATAAAACTTTCTATGGACTCAAAGAAGCACCTAAAGATTAATACAAAAAAATTGACTCTTTTTTATACAAACATGGTTTTTTAAAATGAAAGGTCAATTACTACATACATATTGTTAAACAAACATATAAAATACTACTATTGATTTTATATATGGATGATTTATTATTCATTGGCAACAATCAAAATTGGACAAATTTATTCAAACAACAACTCATATTTAAATTTGACTTGTTGGAACTGAGTAAAAGAGACATGACACTCTACCTAAAGGTGGAATGTATAAAATTATTTGGAGGTATCTTCATGACTCAATGTAGCTATGCTCTCCAAGTCCTAAAATACTTTGGTATAAAAAACTATACTACTACCATAACAACAATGAAGAAACAACTGAAATTAATAATTGATATAAATATAAAACTATGTAATCTTAAATACTACGACTCTATGGTAAAAAAATTGAATCATCATACACACATCTGCTTTGACATCTCCATAGCAATTGGCATCTACTAGAGATTTTTTACTTGTCTTTAACAATCTCATCCAACAATAGTCAAGCAATTTTCCAAGAAAATCAAGAATATGAGCACCAATTCATCTCTTATACAACATCTCTATATGAGAACCTTGTTTTTAGTAGAAGGAACCTAGCTCTACAAGACACGATGGATGTTGTTTGCATAACAAATGGAGTCACTCCCTTGTCACCGCTCTACATAATCACTAACACAAAAAAGACAGTTAATCCACTCATCATCGCTTTTTTATTGCTAAAGCAACAAGATACCTATTCTATCTTTTTCATTGAATCCCAACACATTGCCTCCTCTCTTGAATCCACTAAAATAATACAAATGTGGGGTTTCTAAGTCATCATCATGCTGCAAAACCAACCTCACCTTTGAACATGTCTAAATAAGTCCATGTCAGCAAAATGACAAAATATAACACAAACTCATCTTGTCTTGTCATTGACCCATATTGTCACCACATTCTTCTTGATTAGACACAATAAATCACGATAAATCTCCATTTTCACTTTTGAACATGTCTGGTGCCACTCACCCTCAAAGCAATGTTTGTAGCAAATGGGGTTGGAAGGATGATTTCAATCTTTGTGTTGTCTATCATTCATTCATAGACAAAGAGTACAATTGGTCCATATACTGTTGCCGTTAAGGTCTGTTCATCTTGTGTTTGTTTCCTCAGATACATATATATATATATATATATATATACATATTTTTGTTAGCCTCTGTTCTGATGATCCTCTCTCTGCCTGTTAAGTAGATGCTAATCAAACGGGGCACCAAACACAAGAAAGAAATCTCAGCTCGATTTATTCACTAATCCAACAACAGATTGATCATCAAAGGAAGGAAATCCAAGGCCCTCCAACAATGAACCGACTCACGACCCATGACGAATTCTCACTGTTTTGGGCACTTGTTTAATATCTTTTTCAGGCTCTGGAGAACTAGTGGCATTCACATCAAGGCCTCCCCACATATCAATAAACCTCTTGAACCTGCAGCGTAAGGAAGCTCATTCAACAGATGGGGATGGGCCGATCTGACGAAGTTCAGATACCAACTTCAGTACTTTCTTCTGATTGGCGTTACAGAAGGCCAGCGCATCATAGACAAAGCCTTCTTTTTTTGGCTTCCAACTTCTTAATGTCGAGATTTATGCCTGCAAGTACTCTGCTCCACTTCAATTCTTTCAATTATCAGATTTGGGCATGATTTGAATGAGTTTTTGTGTGTAGTCCTTCTTTGGAGCTGTGAGTGGCAATCGGATCAAGCGTAAGGTCAATTATTATACTTTTACAGTTTTAAATGTTCTATTTTCGGTTGTAAAGTTTGGCATGACTGAATGAATCCTTGCATGTAGTCTTGATTTGGAGCTATGAATGGTATACTGATCTAGTGTAAGATTAATTTTCAATTTAAGTTTTTTAAATTTTTTTAAATTTTTCAATGTTGAGATTTTGTCATGAATGAATGAATTCTTGAACATATTGCAAGACATTTCACTATGTTTGAAGCACGTAATTGTACTTGAGTTGATTTTGATTTAAATAAACTTGCTGAGCCTCTTGATACACACATTGGTCTCTATAAGTTGTTGAGATCTCAGTGACATGATCTAGAATACAATGAGATTTGTGAAGAACATATTGCAGTGCCCGTTTGGCATTGCAGCTTCATGTCCACCGTGACAACGGTAATTGCGAGGTTGTGGCGGTTTGACGACTGCTTGATACATCGCGAGTAGTGTTTGCAGCGCTCCTTCTGAAAAGCTGATCTGTGAGCCTGCTGAAAACACTGCTAGACTCCTTTGTGATTGCTGGCTTAGGCGTTTTGGCCGAAATTGAGGACGTCCCAGCAATGCTACATGTATCAAAGCCTTGTTGGATGTTGAATTCGCCGATTCGGGTCAAATCGGTCATGCCTAAACCGGCTCTTGAGACTCGCCTTGACATGATAGATACCACTTCTTTTGAGGGAAATGCAAAAAGACTAGAATCATCGAAGGATTCGGGTACGAAAGGCTGAGCTGCCGTGATGCTTTCTTCGTGGGATTCCGTAGCCACGGAACCTGCAGTTACGCTACTGAGAATCTCCTTGTCGCGGTTGAGAAGACTCTCAAGCTCCGACTGAGATTGTATATATTCCGGCAAGTCGGTGTCGAGACCACCGGAAGTGCTCGTGCAGTCCTTCCCGAAGTCCATTTCGGAGGCCCTACCAACTTCCTCTCTTGGAATTCCATCAGAATCACCCACCTTTCTTGGATTTCTGAAGGATTTCTTGGAGTATGACTTGTTCGAACCTCGCATTTTGTTACTGGATGTTTTTCTAAGGTCCCCAGACTTCAACCGAGGGGGAGTTAGCAGCAAGAGACGAGACATTACGTAAGCTTGCAACTCTTCTTTATGTGAGAAAGTAAAATCCAGATGGGCATACTCAAACTCATCATACGAAGCCTTGCAACCAGCATCTTTCAGTGTTTTGTAGTGCCGCTTGACCATGGAACGAGGAATAAGTTTATCTCTTCTTCCAGCTACAACATCCACGGGAATATCAATAACTCCGTAGTGGGCGCCAATATCGAGAGGTTCACTTGTTCCGTAAGCTTCGATATTTGCTTTTGTACTTCCAAAGTCAAACATGGTAAACCTTTTTTTCAGCATCATCTGAGCCAAGTGCTGCCCCACCATGAATGATAAACCAGGCATGTCGTTCATGTTGTAATGAGACATCCCCAGTGCGCCAACCCAGTTGGAGCTATCACCACCGATTGCAGAGCTGAGGAGGGTCTGAACTAGGCCACCCACTGCAGGATAATTCTGGAAGTCACGCGCCAGCTTGTTGAATAGTCCTCGAAAAAATCTCGTCGGTATATACAAGCCTGGAATGACAGGTCTCAGTATCGGAGCTACCACAGGCATCGCATACTTCATAATGGTACAAAAGAATGGTGCATCTTCATGAAAGCCTGCTGGAGAAAGAAGGATAAGTCTAGAAAGATAGTGGGGTTTCTCCTCAAGTCTGCGCGTCACAACATACATCATGATTGAAGCCCCTCCCAAGCTGTGTGCCACACCACACAATGAATAAGGCAGTCGCTCGCCTGCACAATTCACTGGATTGGAAAGGCTCACGTCATCTATAATATCCTTCAAATCTTCCATCTTAATTTTGTGGATCCTTGTCAGCATTGCTGCGATATCCTGCGTGGCATGCTCATTCACTGAGTACTGCCAGTACCTGTTGCAGGAAGCAAATAGGATGATTGAGACAAAAGTGACTGCAGCACAGAGACATGCCTATGGTCTCGCAAGCAGTGAATATCAATGTCTCATATCAAGAAAGAGTTACCTTCGTGCAGAGATGTTTGGATTCGCATGTTCTCGAGATGCTAAACCCCGAAAATTACCTAAAAATACATCATAGCCTGCACAGATAATCCAATGAAAAAATAAACAAACAAATTTGACGGTAGTGACAAAAGAAAAACTGCAGACCATCATGTGTCATCATCCATAGCAATGTGTGATTTACAAACTTCCTCAAGCGTCGCATAGAAAACTTCACAGAAAGTACTGTTTTCTGAGTGGAAGCATTCTCCATTTGAGACCTGACAAAGCTTACCACTTCGGATTGGACTGTAACGGTTCAAGACTCTTAGCATAAGAAATAGACAATCACAGAACCCATAAACTAGTGATGGTTTAAATTCAAAAGATGTACCTTGATCAAATGCTGCAAAAGCCTGTGAGCCTACAACTCCATTTGACACCCACCTAATATAAAGATGCCATGATGGAGTCGTCAGAACAAAATCTGAAAACACAGTGATTTCCATAGCCAGTTCCAACCTCAAAACCTACATCCTGAGAGGATTTGTAATGTTCATTAGGAATATTTGTCCTTAGCTTCAAGGAGGAGCACACATGTTTGACCTCGGAAATGCTTGCCTATTATTGAACATGAAATATACACACAATACTTCACGTTGTGGACAACTGAACGAATAATCTCATGTACAATCAAATATTGATGCATAGTAATTACGCAAAACTTATCACTCGATTACTTACCCCAAAGATGAATCCAGTAAGCCATGTTGCAGATATAGTACTTTCTGAGAATTTGGCCTGTACAACCATGATCAAACCCGTTGTCACATCATGACCAAGAGAACAAATTTTCGTGAGCTAGAGTGACGTATGTTACTATCTAATTATGTCGTCAACAACAAATTTAGTCAAATGCTCTCAAAAGCTTAAGCATGATATATCCACTCAAAATAAAACAATTAAATCAATAAATAAATGAACAAATACCAGTGCAAGTAACACCGCAATTCGTCAAATCTTCAATAGATAAAACGCACCTTGGAATCCTCTCGAGAAGAATTATATGACCGTCTTCAGTGGTCACCCGCATGGATTCATATGGATACCTGTGGGATTCGGAATTCCACAAATCACTATATAATAAAACTTTCGTGATATTCGTAAATTACACGAAGCGTTCATTTAAAGCAAAGTGTTGCAGTGCTCAATGATGAGATCCACTGACCCCAGACTAGTAATTACATCTTCACAAGTCCGCTCATCCGTATTCAATATTTGCTGTTTTTTGACTTTCTTCTGAGGGGCTGGATTCGAGTCACACAATATAGCTGTATTTACACGATTGTCAGGACCAGAATTGGAATTGCGGAAGAAGAGCCAGCTGATGAAGAGCTTCAGGGTTTTGAAGGGCGACAATGAGTAGTATATGAGGATTCGTATAACCTCAAACATCCACTCAATAGATAACTCCACCCAAACCTGTAAGTCCTGGAAATTGACCAACAGTCTACCTTAATAAGGTTTGTGATTTGTGAGACAATGGTTCAACTCCATGAAGGAGGATATGTCAAATTATTTAGGACAATCACAGATTTCGGTGATGCCAAAGAAACTTCAAAATCTAAGCAAACAGAACATGAAATTTTCTTTGGAAAAAAAATAGTGAGATCAACGAACTGCGTGCTAAGTTAAAATATATTTTTGGAAAAGAACAGATATATCCACAGGAACACAGCCATCAACGAACATCGCTATTTTATTCTCAAACAATATTAACTTCCGTGACTTCTGTAAGAACTGGAACTGTCTCATCCAATCCCAGCATCTGTAAGAAAAACAGTTCAAACCTCAATGACACCCTTCCTGCGGTCGCTAATCAGCTTCGGCAACCGATGTAGACTCCCAGTACTCAAGTTACGCCCATTTGCAAATCCATGACCATGCAATTCTCTGACGCCTCTCGGTGTAGGAACACAGCTTGCTTCCGAGCCCCTACCAGATAATACACACAGAGAGAAAACTTAGAAGAGAACAAACGGTAAAATATTGACCAAATGTGCTCTTGATTAGTGTTGCGTGAGTTGCACATCATGCCATTCATAGAAGTAGAGTAGTCCTGATAGTCAGGCTCATTTGTGTGATTTATACATATGGAGGACAGCAATGTGAAAATTTTCAAGAGTTTTAAAACAAAAAGGATCCAGAATTTAAATACCAGATAAGGAAAGGCCAAAAGCAAACTCGGAGAAAACGTTTCCAAAGAGAACTATGCCGACGATGTCTACCACAGCTGCTAGCTCTGCTAGCTCTGCTCGCTCTGCTCGCTCTGCTGGCTCTAGATATATGAGAGGTAACTGAGCAAGGGGATGAGGGTGCCAAACTATCATCATCCCAGCCTGATTCATATTCAGTTTCATAGTCTAAATCGCTGTACTCAGATTCATAGTCATGTATAAACGAATTAAATGAAGATACTCCACTGCGAAACAACAAGAAATGAATTAGTGCCCCACTTTGGAAATGTCCCCGATTATCAATCGATATTTAGAAGTTGAATAGGAGTAGTAGCATAAACAGAATCTCTTCCGTGCCTAAACTTCATTTTATCTGCACCTTCACTTTTCTCTTCCCCTCATCTGTCTTCGTTTACTGCTTTTTTAACAACTTGGCGTTCACTGCATTCTTGTCTAGTCTCTTGTTTTCGCTGTCATGTAGACTTCAGGAAGCGTCAAGGAGATCAATAAGGTTGCAAAGACAAGATAAGAGAGCTCACTTTTCCATCCAGCCTGGTAAACGAGGTGCTCGTAATGATGAACGAAGCTCCCATCCATGAATACCCTCCACACTGGACTGGACTGGAAGGACTGCAAGAATTAATGCCGAGAAACCATTGATCAGCCTCACCGTTTGATTGAAGGACTCCTGACTGACAGTTTTTATAGACCTGCACTCAGAAAGTTCAGTCAACACATTGAAAATCTGTTCTGTACGAAGTCTGAAGCACAGTGAGAAAACTGAGAGATCGTCTATGCAGAGTTAAGCACCCTCAATGACGACTACTTTGTCCTAAAACTTCATAGCAAAGTGAAAGATGAGAATAACTTACTCTTTTGCCACTCCAAGAACATTGTCGACTACCCTCTTCACCATGGTCGACACCTATTCTTTCTTCCCACAGCTTCAATACTCCTGCCCGATTTCACATGTAGCTAGCTCCTCGAGCCCCTCTTGGAGAAGAGAAGTTATTCCTCAGTAACGAAATAATCAATGATCGAGGATGCGTAGATCCAACTTATAATCAAGAACAGTCTGTCCACTAAGATCATATAACCTGTGACTAAGCTGTGATTAAGCTAGGTGCTCATTCACAGCACTGTCGTTCAGTACGAAGAGATGGAATCATATTGTGTCCATGCTTAAACTCCAGATTTCAGTTGAAGCTGTGCTAGCGATCCATATCCAGATTCGCTAAGCACTCAACTAGGGTTGCTGGGATCTTTGTCAAGTACGTGCAAGCTTCTAAACAACAAAAAAACGAAATCTCGACAAAAGAAACATGAAGATGAAACTTCCAATTTGTTGACTTGGTAGAAGCTTACACCTCTGAAGCCATAAATCCGAACTCCAATTACTAAAAATAAAAACAAAAATAAAAACAAAAACGAAACTATCTCAAAACAGTTGATTTCGCTCGATGCCCTGGATCCTTTCACAGTGCAGCTTCACCCTACCACACGACTTTTAAATTAAATAATTCCAGGGATGTCAATAGAGACAGACTTTAGAAGAGAAAATGCAAGTGTAAAAGAGTAAAGATTTCGAAACAGGATCGCTCTCTGTGCTGGAGCCAATCACTCCATTATTCATTCTGCAACAGTAACACAAGACCCAAATTCTCCAAATGAGCTACAATATCCCCAGTCTAACCGGGGTATGAAGCACCGTCCTCAAGTGCGCGCACACATGGGATAGCGAAAACTACGTCCATTCATAAGCTCAATACCTCCAGATGCCACGAACATCACCGCTTTAAAGCAGGTCGGAAAATCTACGAGGGGAGAATCAGAGCAGGCGGTGCAGAATATAAATGACTAGAAGACAGCGGAGAGTAGATCACAATTTGGGTGTGAAGACGAAAACAATTGCACAAGTTCGTAGGTGTGGATAAGGAACAGGGATGGCGAGTGCACAAGAGTAGGGAAGATAAGGTGGTGACATTGAAGCTTCGAGGCGACGATTGTGCATAATATGGATATGGTTACGATGGGATGTTTTGCCGATCGGCAACCGACAAGGTCGGGTCTCGGGGCACAAACGCCGCTGTGTGTTGCATCGGGATTCGTGCAAGTTGGAAACTCGTGAACGAAGCATGGAGAGCACCCAGTGATTGGCTCACACCCCACACCTAAACTGCAATTTTTCCACAAGAAAACTTCCTTTTCGAACAATGGGCCATCAAAATTTTCAGAACAGACATCTAACGACACCGGTTCATCCACTACAGGCTTCACAACCACGTCCTCCAACATCAAGAAAAAACCCACAAATTTGTGAAATTTACTAAAAATCTGTCAAGGTGCTCTTTGAAATTAATTCAATTCGACCACCGTGCTACAACATTGGTCAAGTAAACTTAAATCTAATCTAGAGCAGCGTGGAAATCCTGTAGTGATGCTTTCCTATTATTACAACCTGGCATGGGCAATGTAATTCTCGAATTTGAAATGCAGCATTCACGGAGCGCATAACACTTGTCTACAAATTCGCGAGCGTCAATGGCACGATGCTAGGAAAATTTGTTGGGAATTGCTCCGAATGCTGGCATCAGATCCCAAGGTCATACTAAATAGGTTCTGTTCAGCTTCATTCAATACAATACACCGCAACTTGATCCAACGATAGCAAATAGCAAAGCAAGGCAAATTCCTAGAACGTGATCGTACCCAGGGGGACCACATCGACCATTTAACAAGGTGGGCGTCGTCCTGTCCCTGGACCACATCGCCAACTGGAACCCTACAGCACGCCTAAGACCCAAATTTAGTTAAGCCCACGACCCAAATTTAGTTAAGTACAACAACCAAGCCAACACTTATGATGCTTGTAGCTTCGCCACAGAATATCGCATTTACTCGCCAAATTGATGAGGCTTGGGTTAGCTGTGTGGGCATGCGGCTCACTCGTGGTGGGGCAATTTCTCCACACGAGCGAAAGTCGCCAGAGTGACGATGACCCCACCGTAAGGCTTAGATACCCCTTACTATAAACTACACCTCAAACAAAATCTGGACGATTCCATCGCCGAAACTGCAAACGCTGAGGTGCAGCGAGCAGCTCCGGCACGCAAGCACCGACCCTCATGGTGCCCAACTCGGATCCATTGGCGCTGTGTCCGCATTTGGAACGACGCTGCTGTGCTCCGTTCGCCATAGCTCTCAGCATCATCGCCAGGGACACAACCTCTTCAGAGCTGCAATGACGCCGAGGATTCGTAACCGAACGACTCCTTCTGTCGTCATGGACGACCGAAATCAGAGTTTCCGTCCGTCGACGCGGACGACCAGAATTAGGGTTTGCGGAAACCATTGTGGGCTTATAAAGATCATGGTCTAGAACAAGACAATGGTACTGACATGAGGTTTTCATAATAAGCGGATTCAGACTTAAGGTTTTTGGGTGATATTTCAGCAGTGATGATATCCCAAAGTATCCTGTAATATTTCAAAATATCACTTGATATTTCAAAATCACCCACCATGCAAGGTGGGTGATTTTAAAATCCAAATATTACAAGAGGGGCTGGTGTATTGTGGTTGCTAATAGTATGTAAAAATTAATTAAAACATATATTATGTTTGTAAGTCTTGATGTGGATTAGAGTGGTTAGCAAGTAAATTTAAAGAGAGTTGATATAAGAAAATTTATTTGGAGGTTTACCTATTTTGATTATAGTGTTTATATTATGTAGGATTTAGATATTTGTTATAAATATTAAGAGAAGGTTGGAGTTTATAGATGAAAGTCCAAACTATTAGGAGGCTTATTGGGAAGGATGAAAACAATGTATGGTTGGATGAAAGCAAGGGGTGAAGATCTTCATTCCTATTGGTCGAATACCATGCCCAATGCACTTCAAGGAGACTACCTAAGGCCTTATTAGGGATTAAAGTTTCTCTTCCGAGGTCATTTGAGCTTTGGAGGCTAAGATCGGCAATTTTAGGTTTTGGGATACAATTTGGGTGCAAATTTTGTGTGATTTGGAATTCTTATGAAGGAGTTATAGGCGCTCAAAGTTAACATATCAATTTCATATCTACTATCACTCTTTGGGGCATAACATATGCGTACGGAGAACAACAAAGGATTGAAAACTAGGATTGGAAAGAGCACTTCTTCGGCTACACTTTTCATATATTGTTTGATGAATTTTAAATGTAGATGAAGGAATTATAGAGCGTTGAAGACAGCACATATAATTCAAAGATAGTAAGTGAGTCATTTTGTTGATTGTAATGGTTATAGCCATATCTTGAGTTTCTAGACGAATTTTTGGCTAAATATTTCTATAAATATGTGTGATTAGGTCAAGAAGTTATAGATCAAAATTTCATGGTATTTGAGTATTTAGTTTCTGAGATATGAAGAAAATTGCACACAAGTGTATGTAAGCAAGGATTTGAAACTACTGTTAGGATTTTGGCGATATCTCAAGATTCTTAATGAATTTGTAGTTGAAATTTTTTGTGGTAGTTGTTGAAAGTATATCAATACTTTGTGAAAATTTTTAGTTTGTTTGGATGGTCCGATCGTGAGATATGAATTGTTGAAATTTGGAAAAAAATTTCCATAAGAATATATAAGGTTTTAAGATATTTTATCATATATTTGGGTGTCCTTTTTTTGTTTTTTTTTTTACGTAGATTTATGTATTGATATAATTTTCCTAAAAGAAAAAAAATACTATAAATATAAACTTCGAACTTTAATATCTTAGACTTAATTGAGCATTTAATGAGAGTCAAAAGCCTAGTACTTTTTTGAGGAAAATTCTTTCTACCCTGACATTGGTAAAATATCACAAACTTTTTTTTTTGCCTTAATTTTCTTATCTTTGCTTTTATTGCATTTATTTTTCCAAATCACCAAAATATCAAGTGATACTTCAAAAACTTAAAAGAGATAATAAAGTTTGAACAGTGATATTTGAGGAGGTAATATTTTGAATAATCCATAATATTTGGTTTCTCAAAAACCAAAAACACTTAATATTTGGTTATTCAAAAACATTAAGTCTAAATCCCCTTATTACATATATATCCAAATATCCAAATACATATTTGTTTCGAATTGATTTTAGGTTATTATGATTACTGTTAGTAATTTCTTACTTTAAATTAAGGAGAATTCTAAATAGACCTATGTTTTTATGAAATATATGCACCTTTCATAACCATCATGAAAAGAAAAAAAAAAAAAATCCCTTTAGATTTATTATTTCACTATTAGATTTGAAATCAATAAAAGCCAACTATATTCATCATAATTGCCATATTCTTCATCATAGGTAGATCAATTTAATAAAAATTTGGATCTATTTAACACTCTCTTAAATTAAATCATAATTTACTTAGTTAGAAAAAATATTAAAAAATAGAACTTATTTTTGAATATATGTATTTAAAAAAAAGGGCCAAGAAAGAAGTTATATACAAAAATTGATGGGAGTAAGAAGAGAGCCTTTTCATTGGTTATTTATTGGATTATTTAGATAATTTTTTTGTATGTAATGAAAATGAATTATTTTTCTTCTTTTATTATTAATCTAATTTTAGTCTATTTATTATAAGTTTAGATATCCATATTGTTTTGTTTATGGTTTTATTTTTATTATCTATTTTGCTGAAGGTTATTATATCTATTCATTTCTCAAAAAAATAGATATTAATTACATGCTTATTCAATTGTTTATATCTTTGTTTTACTTGAAGAATAGCTCTTTATTTTTTTTTCTTTTAATTTTTTTTTTTTTTATGTCTTAATATTTTTTTTTAATAATAATAATAATAATAAAAATTTTTCACAAGATGATTATTATTTTAATATAAATGATTTTTTCTTAATGCATTGTCAGAGAAATATTAATGATGTACACGAAACTTTCTTTTTCAAGTATAAAAACTAGTACCAAAAATTAGATCAAATTTAAAATACTTAAATAAAATCAAAGTTAGAAGTTGCTAAAGATGTCAATGTTTATATCTTTTTTTCCTTGGCAATCACAAATACAAGGAAGATGTAAAAAGACAACAAAGATGAAATTACAAATAACACATTGAGTGCTATAAATCAATTATAAGGTATATAATTTAAACCAAATACAAATGCACACTCAATATACTATCAAAGGAAAGATTAGAAATCTACACCAAACTAAATTAAGCTATCTCTCATACGACAAAGAGAGAATCCAAAAGTGCAACTATAGAAATAAGAAAAATCCTAAATCTTTATTAAAATAGCTAAAATACCATAGCTAGGAAAATCCTTACAACAAGTTCTTTCACTTTCAAAATCACTCACAAGACATGACTTGACAAGAATATCAAGTCAAGGATTTTTTTCCATCTAAATATTCAAATCTTAATTGATATAAATAAAGTCAATTAATGGAAAAAATATCAATGGATGAAAACCATTAATCAAATTAAACTATGTACATTTGACAAGATTTAGTACCCAATGCCATATCTTAAGACAATTATCATGTAGCAAAGATTGTTATACACAATGCATCAAATGCTACAAATCAATCATAAAATATGTAATTTAAACCAAATACAAATGCACACCTAACACACTATCAAGTATCCCTCTTAATTGATTAGAAGTCCTTCCAATCAACTAGAATTACAAAACATACATTATTAAAGTTGAACGCTATAATGATGTGAATGCCAAATTGTACTCCTTCAAACTAATATTGTAGCAATTAGACTACTAAAGTGTGTGATATATACAATAGAAGAAATCTTTCATCTTTATCAAGAAATGAGATATGATTAGAAGACTTCTTATAATAAGGACAAATCCAATCTACTAATAGAAGAATCAAAAGAGGTGGTGTCAAATATGCCATATGCCACCTATGTTGACATTGATTATAAAAAAGCATGGCAGCAGTCTCTTTCTTCTCACAATATACAAAAAAAAAAAAAAAAAAAAAAAAATCAATTAGCACAACTGCCAATTTAGGATGTATAGAGTAATCAATGGAAAGATGATAAGGTGTACAATTCTTTGAATACTCTTAGTAATCTTATCTATTATTATCTTCTAATAACAAAATACCACTAGACAATACATTTTTTACATATAGAATTATATGCCTTGCCTTAATATCAAGTGTTATGGATACTTCACATTGCAAATATATATAATCTCCTTTGATCAATCTTTGCAATTAAAGTCGATAAGCTCCACTATTAATGCAAGCATTTTGAAAAGTATTATAATGTTGAGCAATAGATAAGTTTTTTATAGCCATAAGCATGATTTTTTTAAAGAATTATGGTTGGTTATTTAGATATTGAAGCCAAACATCAAGATTATCTAAGTCTACAATTAGAGCTAACTTCTCATATATTGAGTTAGATAGAATTGACTCCTTTCCATACAATAATTGATAAGGACTATAAAATACCAAAGGTGCTTATCAATTGAAGCGATAATTCATTGCAATCCATAAAAATATCAAATTTCAATCTTGATGGTTGCCATGAAATAATCCATACTTCAATAAACTACATTTGATAATTTTGACAACCTGCTCAGTTAGGCCATCTATTTCAAGATGATTTCTAAATGTAGTACAATGGTCTATTAAAGCTTTAATACACAAAGCTTCAAAACTTTTAAAAAACTCTCTTCCTTGATTTTTTAAGACTTCAATAGGTACTCCAAAACATGCCACTAGTCGATCAAAAAAAGCCATAGTTATCAATTCTAATGAGTTCTATGGTATAGCCTCAGATGCAATTAACTCGATAAAATGTTCTACCATTACTAACATGTATTTAGTTCCATACAAAATAACAACATAGCAAAGTCCAAAGACCAATAATAATATAAATCCATCATAAGTAATAATTTCAATTGAAGTGATAAGATATTAAAGCTTGTTCTAATTCAATTACATTTTTTATACTGAGAAACATGTGTGCCTACTTGTTGATATATACTACTCCACCAATATTGATTACACAATATAGAATATGTCTTGCACACTTCAAAATGGCCAAATTTTTCATCTTCATAGCATGTTAAAGAGGCTCTTTAATTTGGCCTTGGAGCTATGTGTTTAGCTCTATCAAGCCATACAAAATAACAAACTATTCTTTTAACAAAATCTTGTTATTTGGTAATTAATCCTATTTCTTTTTATGTTAGATATAGTTGAAAGAAATTTTCTTTATTGAATCTTATGCAAGACTATAAGATCTTTCTATATATTGCTAATTATTAAATTCTTATCCAATTACTCATCTAAATTCTGGTCAAGAACCATGGTTGTAGAACTTGATATTAAAATCAAGTATGTGGCTACAAGCCATCCAAAGACTACCTCTCAATCACAATTTCTATGCCATTGAATTTCAATTAAGTCTTTTATTGAAAGACATGGATGCCAAGAAAGTTTATTGGCATCCAAATTGGTAATGCATGCATGAGCCCAAATTACACCACTCAATGAAACAGAAGCCACACAACAAGTTCAAGAAGTAGAATATGAGAGTTTTCAATTTTGTAATTTATAAATTGATTTAAATCTTTATATAAAAAATTCAATTAATTTTAAGCCTTCCAAGCAATAGTTACCAAAATAAAGCATTTTTTTTTAATGAGATTACTATGACCTTCAAGGCTATTTGTATGATTTCTACTTAGATCTCAATAGACTCTTTAAGTTCATTTATATAATCCATAATTATTAAAAAAATAATTATGTGATTACAAAAATATAATTAATTAAAATAGATAAATAAATAATTATTTGAAACTTATAAATTATTATCCTTTAAATAATTGATGGTAAATTAATTGATCTAATTATTATCATTAATTCATAGTAAAAATAAAAAAATCTTAAAGATTGATTTAAAAGTAAAAGTTGAAAGTTAGAAGTTAAAAGTTGAAAATATAAGTTATGAGTAAAAACTAAAAGTTAAAAGTTAAAATTAAAAGTAAAGTAAAAAATATAAAAGTTAAAAGAAAAAGAGAGAAGCTTAAGGGTTAAAAGTTAAAATCTAAAAATTAAAATATGGAAGTTACAAATTATTTTAAAGATAAAATTAAAAGTGGATAAAGAGAGATAAAAGCAAAGTACCTTGACAACGCCCAAGAATTGAAGGTGGCAAACTCCTTACTACTCCAAAATTTGCCAAAATTTGTAATTAACTCCAAATTGGATGATTTTAAGTTTATTGCAAATTTAAATTAAAGGCGCTCCTGCTCTAATAAATTTAAATTCAATCTAGAACCTAATCCACGAGAAATGCTCCTTTAAAGTTGACTAACCAAGACAGCCGTGGAAAGCAACCTCCCTCCACTTGAAGATTAATCAAAAATTCAATTTTTCTTCAAATTCAAAGAAATTTATGCAATTAGAAGATCAGCTTAAAGATTCACTTACTTCCAAAATTTCAAAATAATCCAATTAGGAGGCGCTGAGAAATGCCTTTTCAAAGGTGATTGATCTAAACTACCAAGGCAGCCAACCCCCACGTACTCAAAATTCCACCAAAATTCCGTCCTTACTCCAAATCAAGTGATCCTTACCTTGTTGGAAAGCTAAAAACAAAAGATAGAACCAAAAAAATGACTCACATCAAAAAAAAATAAAAATAAAAATAAAAATAAATTATTGATTGAGGGAAATCCGTCTTGAATCCTTAGAGTATTTGGGAGGCCGAGCGAAATTTTCTTGGGCAAATTTGGAAGGCCGAACCAAATTTTGAACACAATGGTGAAGTTAGATTTACCAAAAAATGCTTTCTTGACTACTTAAAAGAGCCATTAGTCTTGATAACGAGATTGGCTCTTGGATGAATAAAAGCCATAGATATAAATTAGGGATCTTAGAAATCAAGGGTGGAGATGTAGCCACCCTTCTACGAGCCTCTACTCAATTGTATAAGAGAGGCTTGGTTTTCTTCACTCCATAGGATAAATCCGATGCCACCATTGCATTAAAAAGACTCTTATTGATTAGAAGAACCACAATGCCACTTGAATTTGTCAAATTTGGAGGAAAGCTCAAAACTATCATTGCTAACTTCACTAAATCTTTTAGAGAATTATAATTTCAACTCCTAAATCATGTGAATGATTATAGGTGCATTCATAGGCTTTTACTCAACCCTCATAGTAATGACTAACAATTTCTAAATTATTAAATTAACTAAGTTGCTATTCTAATTTTTTAACTCTTATCACTTTAGTCCTAATTAACCTAATTCAAGGAATTAGGCTATAATTTATACGATTAAGGGTTGTAATCCTAAAAATTCTATAAAACTAAATTCCACTTATATAAATCCTAATTTAACATGCTCAATTATGATAAAATAAGAAAATAATAAAAATTTAAATTTTAGAATATAATTGAGAACTCAAAGCATGCCCATTGTACAACCTCAAAGTCGTATTTTTGAAATAACAAAGTCCAAATTATAAGTTTGCTAGTAAGCTTGTCTAACTCCATAAGCTACTTGAAAGATTCATAGTGAGTTACTAAAATAAAACATTCACCATATAAGTAAGCTTGAAAGTGAGCAATAGCCCAAATTATTGCCAAAGCTTCTCTTTTAGAAGGTGAATAATTTGATTCCTCATTGTTATTACTTCTAGAAGGATATGTAATATTATATTCTTGTCTTATATTATTCTTTTGTATCAAAATTGTTTCTAATCTTACACTCTAATCTGTGTATAGTTGAAAAGATCTATTGGCATTTAAATATCAAAGCATTGGAGTTGAATCCAACTTTTGCTTCAATGTGTTGAATGCATGTTATTTCTCATAATTCCAAGTCTATGGTTGATCTTTACCTGTGAAAATAGTTAAAGGCTTGGCAATCATACTAAGAAATTTAATAAACCTTTGGTGGTAATTTATCAATTCTAAAAAAGCCAAAGTCTTGAAACATTACTTAGTTTTGGGATTTTCTATAAGGTATCTATTTTTGCTTGTTGTATGCCACAACCTCCTAGAATAATCATATGATCGAAGTATGGTAATTATTCATAGAAGAATTTATACTTTTACAATGTGATCGCAATCATTATTGTTGTAATTATTCAAACATTGCTTATAAATGCTTCATATGATCTTGTGGAGTGATACTAAAAATGATAACATCATCAATATAGCATGTAACAAATGATAAGCCAAATGAAACTTAGTCCATGGCATGGCCTACAAAAAAAAGATGTTATCTTTCAGTGAAATCATAAGCAGGTGCCAATTAAAAAGCCTATGGCACACTTCTTTTCATTGACATTAGGTTTTTTATAGGTTTATAAATTGATATTTCAAATATTATTACCTCTTCTTGCTTAAAATACAAATGAGATTGGAAATGTTACAAATGTAAGAAATGCATCACAAGATATCAATATCTTATTAACCTTGACAAGAGGAGGTTCATCAATTTTAGTGACAACCATAGAAATTTAATTATCATTGAAGATATTATTAATATGGCATCTAAAAGATTTTTTAATTTTAAAAAGTGCTTTTATAAGGACGTGAGATAATGCCAAGTTGATTCAAATCAAATAACATTTAGGAGCATAATAATCCAAAGCCACAACATCTATATAAGTTAGAAGATCAAAGAATTCATTAATATATTGATAAGACTCCAATACTTATATTCAAATGTTACCTAATGGTAGTATATTTTTTAAAATGTATCCAAGTGGAGTGGTTTAATGCATAAACCGCCATTATATAAGTCATATTAAATTTATAAATAATTTGGATTAGGGATCATTTAATCCTTACTTTTCTTCAATACATAAATGACCTTGATAAGGCCATCCAATAATCAATAAGTCTATGTAGGCTAATCTCCTAAAATCTTCATCATTAATAAAGTTGATATCATAAAGAAGTTAGCTAAAATAACCAAGAATGGTAAGATATTATAGTTTTTTGGGATACATAACTGATAAACTTTGAAGATGATATCAGGTTGCTTGTTTAGGTGCAATTCAAATATCCAGATGAATATATTATCAAATAATAAGCCAACCTCCAATATTGTAGCCAAACTTGTATGAATACCTACATAGAGTTCCGCAAGGATAATATCCTCATTTGAAAGATGTCAATGAATAGGTTGGACAAAAGAAGATAAGAAAGAAGATTTTGGCATCTTTAATGAATCCAATAAGAATACAATTTCTTCACATTGGCAAAAAACTTTTGCATGTGTTTTCCAGAGAAGAAATAGATCCATCTTATATTTTATATGAACTTCTAAATATAATAGATTACTTGGTCTTATAAAATAAAACATAAATGCTAATATTTCTTCTAATAGAATTGCTCCATAAGACAAATTAGATGCCAATGCACTACAATCAAATAAAGCTTTTGCTGACATAATCATAATAATTAATATAAATGTGATTAAAAAAATTCTTTCTTTTTAGCACCAATTAACCATCTTGGTCAAATCCATGCTTCTTCAATCCAATTATTTAGGCCAAAATCAAACGAAAAAAAGGCCCATTGTTATATGGTGTGATTTTCTATCTAGAAATACATCATGTATTTAGCTGTAGAAAGTTTAGTCTTAACTTACTGGATAAGTTCCAATAAATGATGTATTTTTATTATTAAAGCCAAAGAAATAGAATAGTATCAAAAAAATATTTGATTGATAGAACTCTTTTATATTTAAGAAGTTTTGTACATAAGGTTTTCTAAAGCATTTAGAAATTCTCTAACATCCTTTGCTACACCAAATCATAACTTTTTGCTCGTAAGTTTGATTTTTCATAAGTTTAAAGAAAATTTATAATCCACTTACAAATATCTGTCATTATATCATAATTTTGCCATAGCTCTTTATTTCCACCTTTAACATATATAAATATATAAATATATATATATATATATATATATATATATATATATATATTAATAAATTTGTAGTTCTAAAAAACCCTTTTACTTTGCATAAAATGCCCAAATTGTAGCAAAACCCTTTTAAAATATATTTCTCTTACAAAGGATTTTTTCTCCTTGAACTTTAAAAATTCATATCTCTTGTTCCAACTAGTCAATTTTTATCCAATTTCTTGATAACATAGACTATATTCTTAAGTTTTACCACAAAAACAATGAATCATAAATCAACTACAGATTGTCTAACATCTTAGAAACTCTATTAGATGCTTTATGTCCTAATTTATAAGCACCCAAATATTATTTTTTCTATATTTTAAAAATCCAACTTTCACATGCCATGAAATTTATTTATAAAGTTTATTAATATATTGACATACATTTTAGAAAATTTTGAGCCAAAATTTTATCAAATTACTCAAGATATAGCTAAAAATATAACCAATAGTAAATCACGTCACTTACTACTCTTAGATTGAAAGTATTCTAGTTTAGAACTCATCAAACAAGATGTAAAAATTATAGCCAAAAAAGTGTTCTTTCTAGTCTTAATCACCAACTCTTCATTGCTTTTTGTATGCATGCATTATATCCAAAAGAGTGACAGTATGTACTAAACCAAACCTTAACTTTAAGTACCTATAACTCTTTCATAAAAACTCCAAATCATACAAAATTTTCACCAAAACCACAGCCAAAAACTAAACTTTTTAATTCTGGTCTCTTAAGTTCGAATTCCTTCTAAAGAATAATCCTAATTCCTAATAAGGCCTTAGACAGCCTCTTTGAAGTCCATTGGACATGTTTTTTGGCCAATAGTGATGGAGAATTTTGTCATCCATCTCCATTCATCCATATGGACGCCTTAACTACTCTTTTTGCTACCAAAATCCCTCTCCAATCCTTTTTTTTTATAAGATTTATATAATATATGTTTTAAATATCAAATAAAAAATTAAAATTAAAATTCAAGAATCATCAATGTCTAATAAAGATATTTCTAAATTTATAAAAACTATTATCAACATAAAATCAATTTTAATAATAGCATTTTTAAACAACCACTTCAAAGTAGTAATCTAATTATATTTTGTGACTAACTAAAATCTAAAAATGTGGCTTTTATCACATTATATGGTAAATTGTACATTAAATATTTATATGCATTATTTTCACATAATAGCCAAATCACAAAAAAATATTGTTGACCCACTAAAATATCATAGTTGGTGGTATTAGTCACTGCAAAAGTTTAGAAACAACTGTGATTAAAGTGGATTAGATCCAATTCAAAATATTAATTATAAAGATTACCTAATATAATTGATACCTTATTTTGTATCTCCTATTGAAGTAATAATAGTAAAAGTACAAGGTTTTAAGTCTGTAGAAGTGAAACTTAATTCTTGAGTAAGCCATTGTCATATTATACCACAATTATATAGTAAAAATATAATAAAAAAATAAAATTTTAATTTAATTATTTTAAATTAATTATTTTAATTTAATAGTAATTTAAGATATTTAAATATGACTTTTATAATATCTTCTTAATTTATTTTTTGTATTAATAGTTAATAGATTGAAGATTGGTTAAAAAGTTTATCTTTTAGATTATAGAATTTCTTTTAATATCTTAAAAAGGCCATAAATTGATAAAAGTAAAATAAAAGAAATAAATAATTAATATGGTTGATATTAGGATTAAAATAAAAAAAAGATCAAGCTAAAAAATTCCTAGGATAGGTTGGATTGATATCTAGGAGTTGACCATTTATGAGACAAGGTCAAAATTAGACCTTTAATTAGTAAAATGACCACCTAGGACAAAATAGGAAGACATTTGAAGATCGGCAATTAGAATTTGTGAACTAGCTTCAAGCTTATTTAAAAAGTATAATGCTTATTTTTATAGGATTTGGAATGACTTTGCAATTGGTGTTTAAAGTTAAGATTTGTATTGGTGACTTACCTTTTATACAATATAAATAAGAAAAGCACTCTTCTCTATTTCATGCACTTGGTATTATATCTATAATTCAAAATTTGATAATACTTGGTGGATTGGATGTACTAAGTGTGTGTAAAATTTTGTATTAATATAATAATGCAATTGAGAGATATTTGGATTTTGGTACAAGTGAGTATCAAAACTTAGTAATTTGGGATTAAGTAGGATTTCTATGCTATCTGAAGATCTATTAATTGGATCAAAGTAAAATTTGGCATGGTACTAAAAAACTTTAAGATCAAGCTACACATTAATTTTGAGTTGAAGTTAATGATTGGAAGAGAAATTAATATTCGAACATTTGAATTAAATTTTAAGTTAGTAGTTAAGTGAGAATAGTGTGGTTTTTTTACTTTTTTTCATACTTAGTAAGTTGGATTGGGCTGAATTTTTTGTGAGCATATAAAAGATTTATAGTAGCATTTATATGCAAAATTTTGCACTAAGTAGATAGTCAAATTAGAAGTCACAACTTGCTAAAGCTTATTGATTAGAATTAGGATTTGCAAAGAGAAATCAAAATTCCCTTATTATAAAAGTAATAAGACAATTGGAGTTTGTATATGGTTGATATTACTAAAAAGATTATTTTTGAGCACTTGAATTGCATTCTTCTTACATGGATAAAATATATTAGAGTTTCTTAAATATTTGTAAAACACAACTTCACCTTCCACACCTAAGTGCTTCATGCATTTCCAAATAAGACAACATGTATTACAACATTGCTTATCAATCATAATTAATTGAGTCCTAGAATCTAGCATAACATGCAAAGATATAGCATAAGTAGTATTGCCACTAGTACGGCTAATAATAAGCATATTATTATTACTAATTAACTTTAAAACTCTTGGTTGCAAATTTTGACACTCTTAAGCTAGTCTAGTTGCAACATCAGATAATAATGATATCTTTGTAGCAAATGGCACCACACTTAAAAGATTATGTTTGTTGCTTTTGAGTGACCTTCATCAAATATGGGAATAGATTGTGTTACAAGCTTTGCTTATAATGTAGCTAAATCATCATATGTTGAAGGCTTTGTAACTGCTTGAGCTTCATATAATGATGGCATAGATACTTTGTCTTTCAACATTTTACCAACTAATTGAAAAATCCATATTAGTTTAAATTCTATAGCCAATAAGTCAACATTAAAAAATATAGGCTTATTCAATACTTTATAAGTTAAAATATGTATTACATTTTTTACACTAATATCTCCATCTTGAGTTGAACTTAAAATAGAAGGCTTTGTTGTAGAATTAACATCGACAAGGCCAAAAGATAAAAGTAATTACACATGAATATTAGGATCTCTATGATTGCTTAGACAACTAGCCAAAGGTTTTAGTACTTCATTGCTGTAGGTATCATATTCCTAGCTACTATTTAGGTACGTTGTTGAATTACATGGCCTTTGACTTGAGAATGCATCGAACATCTAGCTGTGGAAGATAAAAGAAAAATTACAACAAGTCCTAATAATTCTAATAGATTTTTAATTAAATTATAATTAAAGATTAGCAAATACAATCAAACATCAATCAAATTTAATTAAAATTTCAAAGGAATTATATAAAAAATACAAAAAAATCCTAGAGACCCTTTAAAAAAATCATAAGAAATAACATAGAAATTCAAAAAATATATTAAAATATAAACCTTAATTAAATCTCAGTCAAAATCTAGTCAAACCTTAGTCAAATCTTTGTCAAATCCTAAACAAACCGTAGAAAAATTCTAGTCAAACATTAATCAAATCCTTAAAAAAATCCTAAACAAATCCTAAATAAATCTTAATCAAATCCTAGACAAATCTTAAATAAATCCTAAATAAGCCCTAACCAAATCCTAAACAAATCCTAGTCAAATTTTAGACAAATCCTAACCAAATCCTAATCTAAATCAAACCCTAATCCTAACCAAAACTTAAATCAAATCTAAAATCCTTATCCTATTCCTAACCAAATCCTAATCCTAATCCTAAACCGAACCCTAATGAATCCTAAGTATTTCCTACAATAGATTTAAACCTCAATAACTAATGAATGAACCATTGATTTTAATTCAAATTTTACACATTTCTTAAAAATATGTTGAAAATAAGCACAAAAAGAATTATAAAGAATCAAAATTACCAAATAGACAATACCTCAAAAATGTGCTTAGGTGTCGGCTATCCTCCTTCTCTAACCTTGATGCCAATCTCCTAGAGCCAATTACTCCTTATTAAACCAATATTTTGCTTCTAAACTTTACATACTTATTATAAATCAAGCTAACTACCTATATGAAAAAAAATTGCTTCAATCTAAGTAATAAATTGATAAATATCTAAAAAAACCTCATTGGTCTTCAAAATCCTAAATTCTAAGATCATAACCTACAAAAACCTTTATGCCTTTGAATCTAACTATTTGATCAAATCCAAATTTGCAATATATATAAGGCATAATTACATCTATAAATCCAAAAGGTTTCATCCATAGATCTATTGCCATACTTACAAAGTTCTCCAAAAAGTATCATCTATTTTATTTTATAAATTTGGAGTCACCCAAAAACAAATTCCAACTTTGTAAAATTCTTACAAAGTCATCACACACTTAAATCACTCCAAATCAATGCTCAAAGAAACTCCATTAAGTCAACTCTAATATTTAATTCTTTGATCTCCAAAAGAACCTCAAAATCGTCGTCAAAGCTTGGTTTTGTGCCTTAGAGTCTGATTTCGACCCAGGTTGGTAATCGGTCCTCTCTGGGTATCAACTCTTGGGTTTCTAAGATAATTTTTACTACAAATTATTCTTAACTTCTTTTTAAAGGTGCCTATATTGTTTATTATTCTTATCTATCTTATTTTGCTCTATTTGTGGTCCTACAAAGTGAATAGAAGCCTATTTTGCAAAAAAGGCAGCATTAGCACCTTTAATTTTTCTATCCCTTGATTATAATCTATTTTTCCAAGATAATTTGTCACAATATATTTGAAATAAGATCTTCAAAAATATGATATTTTCTTCACCCTTTCACCTATTAGCCATTTTACATCACAACAACATATAGTAGTTACAACCACTATTTCTCTCAATGCACCAAACATATGATGTTTTTAGAGAAGAAGAACTTATTTTACTTCTAGAAGCCACATAAGATCGAGTGACTTGACCTAATGACGCCATACTATTGATTTTCTTTTCTAACTTAGGAATTTTAGCTTGTAAGGCCTTTTTTTTTATCCAAATCAAGTTGTTTGTATGGATGTAAGTTGTAGCAATTATCATCATTATGGTTAAGCTCATTATAATGAATATACTTCAATTGCTTCTTTTTAGATTTATGTCCTACTTTAGCCATCTTTGCTTTTGGCTTAAATTTTTTATGTATAAAACTTTCTTCTTTTGAAAATAGTTAAGATCAATCTTTGTATGATTAAATTCACTACACTTCCAATAATGTATTATCTTTTTAGATTAAATTTTTGCCAAACTAATTTTTGTAGTTACCATCTTTTTAGACTTAAATACATCCATCATCCAAGCTACCATGTAAATAGCATCATGTTGATAAAGTATCTTATTGCATATCTCAACTTTAGCAAATGCTTGTACTAAGAATATCTTATTATTGTAGTTGAGAATAATTCTTGATGTGGATAAATCCAAAAGTTTCTTATCAATCATAGTTAAAAAAATCTTAATAATTTGGCTCTCAATAAATACACCTCTTCATTCTTCTACAAACTGAACCAAAGAAGTATATATGGTATATGAAGTATCTTCTTTTTTATAATGAAAGCCTTCAATGCATTGTATTTCATCAAGCCTAAAACCTCCATACTCATGCTTCAAATGCTTAATAAAAATTTGGAGAGGTTCAAATGATGGTGGCTTTTCTATTGCAAATAAAACTACCTTTATTGCTTGAGTCATGTGAGATAAAGTCAGTAGAGTACTAATTAATGAAGTAACTACTATTTTTCTTTTAGTATCTTTAGAAGATATACAACTTTTCCTTAAATTGGATCTTCTTCTTTTACTATAGATATGAAGCTTGAGAGAGCACCCTCTTTAAGAGCTAAAATAAGCTCTATGAATGCCTCCAAATAATGCTCTACTTTATGCAAGTCAAATGAATATTCTTCACTTTATTTATTATAGGTTTGAAGTGCCTTATACTCCAAGTGTTGTGATAAGAACTCAAAGACATAGAACTCATGGAAAATAGGAGACTTTTGATACTTCTCTTTTATCTATATTTCAAATTTGAGTCTTTAATTTGGCAAAGAAATGCTCCTAGTTCTTCTTGAAAATCTATCCCTTACTATGTTATGAAGATTATCTTCTATCTCATAAAATGTATTAATTCCTAAGATCTAAAGCTTCTAAGAAGTATCCAATATTAAAATAGGTTCAAAAGCCTCAATAGTATCCACTCTTAGCTTAAAGTCATCAATGTGGTTACTATCCAAGTAGTTTAGTAAAAGAAATCAATAATATCAACTCTTAATATGTACCATAAAAAAGACTACTTGAGTACTTTCAACTATCTAAAGGCTAAAAGGGCAACATGTACCTGCAAAACTACTAAGCTTTGTAATTCATTGACAATCACTTTTGGGTTACTATAGGTCGATATACCTACAAATAAAAAGATCTTAAGAGCCATTAATCTGACTTCTTTCCTATCATATGCTTATTAATCCAAAGTAGTATAAATACAAAATAAATTAACCATAGCAAATCTTTAAAAATAATATCCGCAACTAAGACAATGTACAAAAAAAAAAAAAATCAAAAATCTATATTAACTTCTTATTTTCAACAATATATAAATAAAAATCAAAAGTGAATTGGAAAAACTAGCACTTGCTTGTGATTGATGATCACAAATTACAAGATTTATGAAAATAAAATATAATTGTAATAAAATATAATTGTAATAAAATAAAATGTGGAGAAGTGAGAAAAAATCAAAATTCACTTAGAAAGCAATTGGCATTTAGTAGTACGACTTCAATGGTTCAAATGACTTCTACCTTATAAATTGAGTACACAAAAGAACTCCTTGGGCTTCTTCCATATAAAATTGATTTTAAAAAATCAAATTTGGACTCTATATGCACTTATAATAGGCTTCTAAATTTGATACTTAAAAATTTTGGACTTTTTTTTTCTTTTTTTTTCTTTTTTTAATATCTTATAAGTATTTTCATAATAAATGATGTCTTATTTAGAAATACATTGGATATATAGCTATGAAAGGTGAAGTTGTATTTTACAAATATTCAAGAAACTCTAATATGTTTTATCCATATAAAAAAAAATGTAATTCAAATTTCAATTCAAAAGTACTTAAAGCCAATACAAAGTGCTTAAAAATACTTTATTTAATAACCTCAACCATATACAAATTCCAATTGCTTTATTACTTTCATAATTAGGTAATTTTGATTTTTCTTTACAAGCCTTAACTCTAATCAATAAGCTTCAACAAGTTGTAATTCCTAATTTGACCATCTACTTAGTACAAAATTTTGCACATAAATACCAATATAAGTTTTTTATATGCTCAAAAACAATTCAGCATAATCTAACTTATTGATTGTGAAAAAAACGTCCAAAAAACCACTCTAATGTCACTCGGCATCTAACTTGAAAGTTGATACAAATGTTCTAGTAGAAATTTTTCCTTCTCAAATTATTAACTTTAGTTCAAATTTGGTATGTAGCTTGATCTTAAACTCTTCTAAGACCACGTCAAATTTTATCTTGTTTTGACTAGTAGATCTTTAGATATCATAGAAAATAATCCTTATGCTTTTGGAACAAGTTTAAAGCTAGCTCTCCAATCCTATTGCTAATCTCCAAATGCCTCTATATTTTTTCCAAGATAACTATTCTAGTAGCTAGAGATCTGATTTAGACCTTGTCCTACAAATAATTGATCCCCAAGTATCAATCCAACCTATCCTAGGGATTTTTTAGTCCAATCCTACCCTCAACTTAATCCTAGTCTCAACAAAATTAATAATTTATGTCTTATATCCTATTTTTATTGATTTATAGCCTTTATAAAAACAATAAAAGAATTTCTCACATCTTAGAAGGTAAAATTACTAACCAACCTTTAATCTATTGGCTATTAAGACAAGAAAATAAACTAAGAGGCTTTTATAAAAGCCACGTTTAAATGTCTTGAATTATTATTGAATCAAGATAATTAAATATTAATTAGAAATTTATTTTTATTATATTTTCATCATGTAATTATATTACAATACGACATCATGTATTAAATCTGTGATCGTAGATCATTATCACCATGGTCCTATGATTGCAAAGAGCCTTTGATCATAGTGCCCTATCATTGTAGACTTATGATTATGAAGATTCTTTCATTTAAGGCCTTGTTACTATGGTCCTATGTCTATAGATTGATACCTTAATCTATAAGCAAACGTCACGTACTACTATCCATAGCAGTTTATTGCCACAAATCCTACTTATTTTTTGCATAATTCATATCAAATTCTTGCATCACAAATTCTAGTGCAAAGTGCTTCACAGCAATCCCAATGTTGCTTCTAATGCCAAAAATCAAGAATATAAAGCTTTGTTGTAATTAAAACAAGTTTTGTAATAAGCCCCACAAAAAGATACAAAGTCAACACTGTGCCAATACACTATGCCAATCAATACAGTTGTATACAATAGTGTAGTAATATAATCTAGTTAGATTCTAGTACCTAGCACAGTAGTGCCTAAAATCTAGAAAAAAAAAATCCAAAATATAATTATTTTTTTAATTTACTTCATTTTAATTTATAATATTACATATTGAAGAAAAAAAGAGATTTTTATCAAGTAAAAGATTAGAAATCTATACCAAACTAAGTCAATCTATTTCTCATACCACAAAGGAAAAATCCAAGAGTGCAAGTATTGAAATAAGAAAAATTGTAAAGCTTTATTAAAATGGCTAAAACACCATAGCCAAGCAAATCCTTAAAATAAGTTCTTTCGCTCTCAAAATCACTCACAAGACTTGAATTGATAAGAATGTCAAGTCAAAGATTTTTCTCCACTTAAGTACTCAAATCCTAATTGATATGAATAAAGTCAACTAATAGTATCATGATATAATACAACTAATAGGTGAAAAGGGTGAAGAAATTATTATATTATAGAAGATCTTAAATCAAATATTATAGCAAATTATCTTAAAAAATAGACAATAGTCCAAAAGTAGATAAAATTAAAGGTGTAAATACTATCTTTTTATAAAATAGACTTCTATTTACTTTGTAATGCTATAAATAAGGTAAAACAAGATAGATTAGAAAAATAAAAGATATGAACATATGTAAGAAGAAGTTAGGAGTTGATTTTAGTAAAAATTAACTCATAAGAGAAAAATTTTGATACCCAAAGAGGGCCAGTTATCAATTTGGATCGAAATCAGATCCGAAGGCACAAAACTAGGCACCTATAGTAATTTGAAGGTTCTTTTGGAGATCAAATAGTGTGATTTGATAGCAAACTTGATAAGATTTTTTTGGAAATTAATTTTGAGTGATTTGAGTGTGTGATGACTTTGTAAGAGTTTTACAAAGTCACAATTGTTTTTAGGTGATTTTAAAATTTGTGAAATAAAAAAGGTATTACAATTTGGAGAATTTTGTTAGTTTGGTAGTAGATCTATGGTTCAAATTTTGAGAACTTATGAAAATAATTGTCTAAAGTATGTGCTATAAGTTTGAGCTTGATCAAATGGTTGAATTGAAGGTTATTGAGTTTCAAGTAGATTGAAATCTCAAAAATTAGACTTTGAGGGACAATTAGGATTTTTGAGATCTTTAGCACTTTACTTATTGGATTGAAGTGAAATTTATATATAAACATAATAGACTTGATTTGCTACATATAAGTGAAATTTTAAAATAATTAAATAATTTAAAAAGGAGATATTAGTACTAGAAGTTCAACATTTAGATTAGAATAGGAGGCCGGCCAATACCCAAGCGGGTTTTAGGGTTTTTCTTCTATTTGGTAAGTGTAGCTATCTTCAAATTTATTGAGCTGTTTTTTTAGCTAAGAGGTTGAGAGGTGTGTAAATTTTCAAGCAAGATCAATGGTTTAATCAATAAATATTAGGATTCTAATTTGCCTTAGGGTTTGGTTTAAGATTTGGTTTAAGATTTAGGATTTATTTAGGATTTAGTTTAGGATTTAGAATTTTTTTAGGATTTGGTTTAGGATTTAGGATTTGTTTAGGATATGGTTTAAGATTTAAAATTTGTCCAGGATTTGGTTTAGGATTTAAGATTTTTCTAAGATTTGTTTAGAATTTAATTTAGAATTTAGGATTTGTTTAGGATTTAGGATTTGTCTAGGATTTGGTTTAGATTTTAGGGTTCATTTAGGGTTTGCTTTAGAGTTTAGGGTTTGATTTAGGATTTAAAGTTTCTTTAGGATTTAAGATGTTACTTAAAATTTGATTGAAGTCCATTAGGATTTCAATTAAGATTAATTTAGGACTTCATTGAGATTTATTTAATATATATTTGTGATTATTTTAATATTTCTTTAGAATTTCTTTTAAGATTTATTTTGAATTCCTTTTGAACTCCTTTAAGATTTTTTTTGTTTCTTTTGTAATTTCTTTAAAGTTTCTTTTGAATTTGATTAAAACTTGATTAGCATTATTAAGGATTTAATTAGAATTATTTAATATTCTATTAGAATTAGGGTTATGTTGTTGCAATTTACATTCTACCTTCCACATCTAGATTTGTATAATACGACAACAAAAAAACTATCAATGGATAAAAAACTACTAACCAAATTAAACTATGTACATTTGATGGAATTTGGCATCCAATGCCATACCACATAACAATGCCTTTCAATTTTCTTTAATCTCTGCAAGTTGCTTAAACTTCCATTCTAAGAATGAGTTTCAAGATGTCATGTTGGATAACCAAATATCACATGTTTTTGAATTTTGGAAACTCAAATATCAGAGATCACTTGAAATATTACCTCCTCAAATATCATTGTTCAAACTTTATTACCTCCTCAAATATCATTGTTCAAACTTTATTACCTCCTCAAATATCATTGTTCAAACTTTATTACCTCCTCAAATATCATTGTTCAAACTTTATTACCTCCTTCAAGTTTTTGAAATATCACTTGATATTTTGGTGATTTGAAAAAGTCAAAGCAATTAAAGCATAGGAAAGACATTTAGGACAAATGAGGAAGTTTGTGATATTTCACAAGCCCTTCTTGTAATATTTGGATTTCAAAATCATTCACTTAGCCAAGTGGGTCATTTTAAAGTATCAAGTGATATTTTGAAATATCATGTGATACTTTGATATACCATCACATTTGATACATCACCCAAAAACCTTAAGTTTGAATCTCCTTCCTAGGTATGAATTTTCTTAATTATATCAAAGTGCTCTACTTCAAAGTTGCAACTATTCAAAGGAAGGCTACTTCCTACTTCAATTTACAAAGCAAAATGATGAAAAATAGTGGAAAAAGAAATAAACACATGGCAATGGAATTTCTTTCTTATCATGGGAATTATGCTGCACAGATTAGAGAGGAGCTATGATTTGCAGGAAGTAGACTCATATGATGGACTGAAACACAAACTAGTTGGAAAACCATGTGTCAAGCAAAGAGCAACTTACTGCATTAAAAGTGCAAACTGAAGGTGTTATGTAGCTATCAGTGACCCACTTGACTGACGGTGAAGATGCTCATGCGCGGAAACTCTTATCTTCAATACCTAGTTTCCAATTTCTTGAATATATGATCCTCTCCTTTTCCATTCACATTATAATATCTGCATGTTTATCCACTTGCGGAGTTGCACTACATGGTGTCTAGGAGCACTACACTCCTATCTCATGATATGGGCAAAAGCCTGTTTGTACATATACAATGTTTATAAACAGCGCCCTAAACACTAAGCCCTAAACCTAGATGCATATACAGGAGGAATCAATAGTTTGAGGAGAATGGTGACATCAACATTTCGCTCGACATTAGCTTCTTGCCTGGCAATTTTATAAGTTGCCAGTGAGCGACCATGCATGGTGAATTTGTGAGAATGTGTGCAAGAATGCATGAGCAAGATATTCTCCCAGCTCGATTAGCTCATTATCGTTGCACAGTTGACCGTTGGCGTGTGTTTCTGAAGCTTCGTGAAAACGAAAAGATTGGCCATTTCCTTGCCCTTGCCCATCAAACTTGATATGCTTGGTTATGATTTGAATCGCCGACTAGTAATCCAAGGGACAACGTTGTTTTTGCAATTTTGATGACAATCCTCACATTGTCAATGAGAAAAGTCTACACTCATTACTGCTACTCATCGGACAATTCCTCGGTTGCATTGAATGCATCGAAGTTCTGTGACATGAGGATTCTTACTGGAAGAACTCCTGGAACGTCTCTGATAACTGTCATATATTTTCAAATTTCTTCTAATAACATCAAATTTCCTACTACGGTACAAAATGTATGCAAGCACAGTCATCCATCCAGATTACTTCCAAAAACCGTACTTTAATATTCAAGTAATTAGCTATTAAACCCGTCTAAGCAGAACTGCTAATACCTCACATGAGATTGTTCAACTTCCAATCCTCAAACCTATGAGGATAAGCGCAAAATAGTTAGATCATGGGACTCGAAGATTTAGCAAATTCCAAGCCATTGGCACAGATCCTTCAAAATGACGACATTGGGGATTGCACTCAAAGCTCTCAATTCCTTGCATAGAAATCCGTGGATGCTGACCACCTCTCCACAACACCTCCTAGCGGCGATGATGTAGCAATACGCGAATTCCACCTCATTCCTCCATAGGTGCTACACCTTGATCAGCGGGATCTATATTGCTAGTTCGAACAGAGATTTGCTGTCCTAGGAGCTCCTAAAAGATAAGAATCAGAACAGAAGTTTGCATCAAAAACCAGTGGAGTGTACCTGCAGCCTAATCTTGTCCAACTTGCCCAGCATAAAAACGTTTGAACCAGTCGAGATTTCGGTACATTAATCTATGTCATTTATTCACCGCACCCAAACACTCTGCAAATTCATATCCCTAAACCACCTCATTCATACACTACAGCATTTAATGAGTTAAAACATCCTCCGGCATTAAGATGATCTCAGACCATCCATTTGAGTGAACTTTAAATGACATGGTGCAAATTCTAGCGTCGGGAGACAGAATCACTCCGGACATTGGAGATGAACTGAGATAGCTCTGAGACTGGTACATAAATTTCAAAGATTCCGCACAAAGTGATTTTCTCAACATACCTGTGTGGGTTGCAAAGGGAGTACACTGGCAGCTTGATGTGCAGCCGCTTGCAGACTTTCTACAGCTTGTGGAGGGATGTTTCCTATCAACGGAGCCGATGCTATCGGAGGCAATGGGTTGGCAGGAGTAAGGGTTGCCACAGGCGGTGGAAACGCTACGTCTTGGACAGGAGCTTGCTGTTGGGGAGGAATCTCGACCGAAGTTTCCGCTGTAGGAACTTGAGTTTCCTTTTCTAGGGCTGCCCCAGTTTTTTCCTCAGTTGGCTGAGCCTACACCAATATATTACTAAGTTGAGAAAAAGAGCCCAGGAGAGGATGGTCTCTTTGGCATGTTCCACGAGCATACACAGAAATACCGGTAAACCACGGAGATATTGGTAGATGTGTACGAAAGGGGCTAGCACCACCCTACGTTGATCAACACGATCAAATTGACGGCATCTAATCTCGTAATAATTATCTTCTTTTCCACGTATAATTATATCCACAATTGGTTTTGTTTACAAGAACCAAGTTTCACGTCAATATACAATCATAAGACAACTGCTTTCATTATAAAACACAATTACCATAGATAATGGTATGTTGCAACAAGCAACCAATCAAATAAGAAGCAAAGGTAGTTCAGTCAGAGAATGAAAAGTCTCATGATTTTACAAATGAACGATATTTAAGTAATCGTGGTGCACTTACTGAAGTTTGCGGCACAGCATCTTTCGGTTGTGACTGAGTCGATTCTTCACCCGTAGATTTCACACTTGTTTCAGGGGATTTCGTTTTCGATGCATTCTCCACCACAGGCTCAACGTTGCCTTGCTTCGCTGGGGAATCCTCTGCTAAGGTTTTGGGTGCTCCCATTGCTACGGCTCGTTTCTGCGCAACAATACTCGCCAACGGATTACAATGCGATAGCATACCACCAAATGTACAGAAAAGACAGAACTATACGCATCATCTGCGAATTGCACTAAATAACCACTTAGTCTATCAATATTTATGCACCGTAACCAAACAAATCATGGCATAGATTCTTTACGCACTCGCATCCACTTGAACTCAAATCTCTAACCTCTGGGACTCTGATCTGAGTATTCATTACATTCATAAGAAAATTTGAGCTATAAAACAGAAGGTGATAACAGCAAACGAACTCAAATGTCTCTGCACCGGTGAATGACAACATTGCAGAGTTGCACATACCTCCTGAGCTTCCGGCTGCTCTGCAGCAGCCTCTGTAGCTCCTGGCGTAGCAACTACTGCTGGATCTGATCCATGACCTGGCGCTTCTCCTTCTTTATTTAGCAGTCCGGACTGATCGCTTGGAGGTGCTTGTTCAGGAATCTTTCTGCCATTCATCTCAGCACTGGTAGGTTGATGCTCTGCAACAGATTTTCCATTCTCTATAGATGGTACCACAGGCTCTGGAGAAGTCTTTCCTTCTTCGGCCTGGAAAGTACATCGACGTTGTTTCAAACAAAATTCAGCGAGCAAATAAAAAGTAATAAAGCCATCATGGAACTCGGGCCATGTCTTCTTCCCTGATTTCATACTTCTTTAATTCAGGTCAGTTAATGAGAGCCTTCACAAAAACGTCATGCAGCAATCTGCAATCAATGCTCTCAAAAAATGTACTATCCGAAGACTAACGACACAGCAGCTTAAATGGGAGAATAAACACCTACAGTTTGCTGCTGTTTTGGAGAACCCCCAGATCTATCGTCCTTGAGCTGCACACATGCGTTTTCATCAATGTGAAAGGTGAATTCAGAAGTCAAGATGATGCAAAGTTCAACAAAATAAAAAAAACTTCAGGGTTCTGAGAGTATGATTCGACAGAGGGTAATAATTGTAAGAATCAAAGCCATTATCCAAACAGCAAAGAGCATTATACTAACATTAGCACTTGCATCCATAGGTTGCGCTTGTTGATTTTGTTCAATACTTTCAGACGGACGCTTGGAAAGTGGGGTAGACTCAGGATCAGCTTCTGCACTGCGCTTAGCGGTCTGCTGCGGTGGCAATGTTTCTTGTACAGATCCTGCCATGACGCTCCACCCAACGGAATTTGCAGGGGACAATTCACCTCACACGCTTGTGTAGCTTCAGAAGATAAATAAATATACTGCACGGAATAAGCAAACACCTCACATCATTGTCGTGCAACCCGAAAAGCTCTATGATGCTATAAGTTCGTTAAAACAGGACTTAAGAGCTTCCAACAATTTTATCTGCACAATATCAAATGTGCGCCTTCATCTCAACAAGGTTTTCCACTGAAACCGCTTGCAGATATGCTGACATACTCCACTGTCGAAGTCTCACGCAATGTTAGACTACAATTCCCTCATCGCTCCAGCATCCAGAAACCGCACGCTGGGTTATGTGAGTATCCTAAAAAAATAAAGAAGTTGTCGCGTCTACTAAAATACTGTAGATATGCAGTACTCCCGCAATGTGCTACACCTGCACTAACATTCCCGAGGATCTTAAATATGCATACCGAACGAGCCCTGGAAATCTCACACAAACCTCCAGCTGATAATAACAGCCTTCATACTTCCTCTTTTCCAGCACATTTCAAAACCTAGCGTACACTAGCATCTCAAATGCCATGAGAAATAACTGATGCATCGATAAGCGAGACAAGTAACGAAATACATGAAAGGTAGTATGTAAAGACCCTTACGGAGGAGATATGTAAAAACTCCACAAGTTTTGAACGTGTCCAGCTTGCTAAAGCTCGAAACGCCACATTTGTCAACGACACTCCTCAAGAAGGAATTGAGCTGACAATACGAGAGACAAACTCGAATACTCACTGCGATCGTGTACGTCCATCAATCGGAACTACAGGGCCTCGAATGCATCACTATCACCGATGCGTCTGTCACGAGGCATCACGGGGTTCGCATTAAACCCTCAAGCGTAAGACACCATGTTCCAATGCATTTCCCTCGTTTCCAAAACCATATCAAAACCAACGAGAACCAAAGAGTCCAACGCGGTCATCACTCGCAGAGCAACTCCACACAAGCCCAAAACTAAGCATCAATTGAACCGAAATTCTCACATCCTCTAAAATTCCCATCATGTCACAACCATGCGAAATACCCGCAACGTCGTCATCAACGTTTCCTTTTCTCTTTTTTCTCTCTAATGGCCATCCCCCCTGCTACACCATCACAAAAACAACAACAGCTCTCCCTCAAAGCTTGTTGCGTCACGAGCTGCACCACAATTACACTCAAAACTCGGACTCTCACCATGTCATGCACACAACCCCTCCCTCAGTGCCCGAACTCCCAGCTACTACAACTTACAAACCCCCGCAGCTTCATTGCTCTAAAACGCACCATCTTCTACAATCTACACGTGAGAGGTATGGCGCTGCTGATCATCGCAAACTTACACGAATCAATCACGCTTAGAGCTCGTCGAATGCTGGACCTTCAATGAACAACAATCGCGCCCCTCAGTCTTCAATGTCCCTTGCCATAATTTGAAGACCCCTCCAGGCTTCCTTCCGCAGTAGCGTTTTCTTTCTTTCTCACGCTGCCCCAAGTGCTGGGGTTCCCGTCGCCCACGTTCTCTCGTTCCCCAGGTCACACCCCGACGTTGATACGACGTTCTCTAGAAGGTTTTTTTTTATGATGGAACTGTTAGGAACGGTGAGGGAACATGGCAAGTACGAGAAGAAATATTGCGGGCAGCTGGTGCGAGATGGCGCCGCCAGCGGCTCACAAGTGGCAGCAGCAGATCGCTTGCCGATAGTTCCCCACCGTGGATTTTCCATGACCGTTCTGTGCGGAATCGACGCTGGTGTTTCGTCTTGTGCTTCCATTTGAATACGCTCTTGTGGATCCTACTTCTACAAGGGGGGTGCCCCTCCATTATTGCCTTTGGAGCCCTAAATATCCAAGCTTTTTTTTTTTTTACCTTTTAGTACGAGAATTTTTATCCTCGAGGAGAAAAATAATAACAATAATCACCGTTCAGAGATGATACCCGTAGCCAACATAATCCTAAATTTACACCTTGTTTTGTAAGGATAGAATAAATTATAGAGTTTCAAAATAAAGAAAACATTTTTTAGCAACTTGAAATGTTTTAATCACGCACTTAAATAAATCATTCTACTACCTAGAATTTTAGTATTTTTTCAACTGAAGAAGAATGGTTGAACATGTGGTTTATGCCTCTAAACCATTAATCATTCATGAAAAACATAGTTGATTTAAATTTGAATCAAATTCTTAACAAGTCCATTAATTTACTTTTTGTGGCATTGTGTGAAACTTCTAATGCAAAGCTGATTAAATTTGTACAATATGTCAAAATGAACCCATAACACAACAAATTCTATTACATGCTGCCATGCATTCAAGAAAGTAAACTACAGCTATTATAGACTTGACTATACTGCACTTAAAAATGAGCATTTTTGCTGTGAATGATTGAATAATGGCAACATTATTGCTGTGTCTAAAATCATCCCCTTTGTCTCACAACAAGGTTTTTGTAGAAGATATATTATTTACATATATTTTCTTAAATGTTAAAAAAATAAATTTATGTTTCGTTCCATAAACAAAATCACACTTATCTATGTCTATTTGAAATTTTATATTTACACAATGTTCCTCATTAATAGTAATTGAATACAAAGCTCATTTTGGGTTTTGGGTTTGTTTCTTACACCAGGAGTTCACAACAAAACTATGTAATAATTTCTTGTTACATAACCCCCAAACACCAAGAACAAAATTAACCAAACCAGAGTAAGAAAATAAATATATGGAAAGAAAATGAAGGGGAAAAAAGGGAAGAAAAGAAAAGAGAAACTAAATTATTAGTTATGAATGAACTGATAGGTGAAAAAAGTTGATCCTACCAGTTGACGATTAAGTTATTATACATAACAAACTGTAGAAGTCACATCATATATATATATATATATATATATATATGCACATTTAGGTGTATGTCGATCATGGAACACAAAGTACATTCAATGAACAGCTTAGTTTTGGTGGTAGAGAATAAGCCTGCGAAGATGAATTAAAACGTTGGTCATTCAAAGCATCAACTCAACAGAAAAGAATTATAAGTTGTTAATGTATAATACATAACATTAAGAGAAAGAGCGACATATTAAGATCAAGTGTGAACGCAGACCATGAAACCCAGCTGGACCCATCCCCGCCTTATCCACAACGGAAGCCAGCCACGGCGAAGAGCATTCACTCCGGGTTCCATGACCGTGGTTCACAACGCGAGGTTGTGCTTGCAAGGCCCTGCTGCCCTTCAAGCTTCGCGCCTGTGTCGCCTCCAATTTCCTTCGCAGAGTCTGCAGGGATCGCAAATCTGCTACAACAGAACACCGCATCCACTCTCTTGCCCATCATGGCTCTCTCGGCGCCCGCATTGGCGCAAAAATCTGGCGCAATTAGCGGCAATATGTTGCGGAATTCGTTTCTAAGCGAGTCTGTATCGTTGCAGAGAGTGTCTGGTAGCGTGAGCTTGGTTAGGTTTGCGAGAAAGGAGCTGACGGTTGTGGCGAACGGGAGGAAGGCTGCAGTGGTGACGAAAGATGAGAATGAGGTGGATCAGCGGTTCAGGTTGAACAATTTGTCGCCGCAGCCTGGGAGCCGGCACAGACAGAAGAGGAAGGGGCGTGGTATCGCGGCAGGCCAGGGGGCCAGTTGCGGGTTCGGTATGCGAGGGCAGAAATCGAGGTCTGGGTCGGGCGTGAGGCCGGGATTTGAAGGTGGTCAGATGCCCTTGTACCGTAGGTTGCCGAAGCTGAGAGGAATCGCCGGTGGCATGGGAGCGGGTTTGCCCAAGTACGTGGCAGTGAACTTGACCGACATTGCTGCGAGTTTCCAAGAGGGCGAGGAGGTTTCGCTCGAAGCTTTGAAGGAGAGGCGTGTCTTGAACCCTTCGGGTCGTGACAGCAAGCTACCGTTGAAGGTTCTTGGCGATGGCGAGCTTGACTTTAGGGTGAAGATCAAGGCTGGTGCCATCTCTGCTGCCGCGAAGGAGAAATTGGAGAAACTAGGATGCGAGTGCGAAATTCTGCCCAAGAAGAAGAAATGGGTCTCTGCTCAATACTCGAAGAACCAAGCACGTGCAGACGCCTACTTCGCCAAGAAGAGGGGCGACAGCGCTTAGATTCAGGTCAAGGTTGAGGTTCTTTCCGCTTTCAGTAGCTTCAAATTCTCAATATTCCAACAGGATTTTTCAGGCAATGTAGGACATGCTTCAGTTAGGATTAGGTCTTATCGCCCACAACACATTTTGTGGCGCAAAAACATTCACCTCAATGCCGAAATTGATATCACCACTTCCAAAAAAGTCTGATAATTATTGAGAATTGAGTTGTTGTGGTTTGCTTTTTTTTTGTCATGAAGGTGCCGCAGCTTGTTCTGATGTGCTACAGAGGTTGTGGAACAGGTAACCATCCTCGAATTTAACGTTAAACATAATCTTATACAGTTTGTCCGGACATTCACTATTTTCATGTTATGTGAATGTGGTGGTCTACATTCCTACCAATCAGGGATTTGTTTTGTTTTGTTTTTGTTTTTGTTTTTTGTTTTTGTTTTTTTGGATTTCGACAATACAAGCAAATTATATTTGATATTCTTTGAAGTTGCTTCAAATTCTCATTGTGAAATGCACAAGACATGTCTTGTGTTTTATTCGAAGTGACAGTTGCAGTCCAGATGCACTTGGATTTATGACTTTCTTCTCACTGGTAATCAAGGCCAACAGTGTTACAACTTATTGCAAAATTTATTGTTCTTGACAACTAGCAGTAATCTGTGAAGAGTTTGGAGAAGCAAAATAACCTCAACTTTAACCTCATTTTATCATCTAATGACCTTATTCTTTACTATTTTCGCTCTTCAATGTTCGTGTGCATTTCTTCTGTCTTTTAATTTGAGAGGTATTTTGTATAAAGTACTGATAGTTCAGTTGTCAAATTGTTGGTTTTTCATATTTGATTTAAAAAAATCAACTCATCTAACTTCGGCTAATAATTGTTGCTAGAATATATTGCACTTGGTACAGTACATTATCCACGTCGTTATGTTACAACTAGTGGCATAGACATTTAGTTGTTGTGCTGCCAGTGTTGTACAAACGTCACAGTGTTTTTTATTCTTTTACAAATGAATTGATCAAATGAAGTTGTGATGTGATAGTTGGTAACCTGTTGACAAGATGTGCCCTAAAACTTAGGTTTATTTGATTGATTGTTGGATTCCCATCATCAAAATATTTGTACACAATAGTATTAATATGTTGCCTGTTTTATCATTCTCCAATACACAATGTCTTTTTCCCATTATCGATTATCTTATCACCGTAAAAACAATTACAAGACTTTGGCACTAGTACATAAATTATTCATAGAAATTATCTAAATTTAATATTTAGAGTATCTGTATATATTTTAAAATAAGGTCACAAATAAGTAGAAATGTGTTTCAATGGTTATGCATCACATAGTAGCCAAATGTGAATGTCTCTATTTTAAACACATCTAAGAAACAATAGTCAAAGTCAAGTACAAACAAAAGATTGTGTTTATTGTGAGCTTAATCTTTATTTATGTTTTACCAATTTGTCAACTTATTGTATGATCCCTTTTACTTTAGAAAACAAACTTGGCATTTATATCTTGCTCGTTGTTTTAGAATTTGACAACACTAAATTCTCATATTAATATTATTAAGAGTTATCTTATATTTGTATTTTTGATATCTTCATTAAATTTCACATAATAGCCAATATTGTATCTATGATATAAGTACATATTAGAACATCCCATGTCAAAGTTTTTAGAATAACCATTATAAAAATTTAAATTGATTCCAACAAATAAATGCACAAGAATCATAAAATAAAATACTTGAATATTAAAAGATTCATAAGCTTCTTTTTTTGACTTTTTAACAAAACCATGAACTACTTGTACTTTTCGATTGCAAATTATCACAAAATCTACTATTTACAATACTACAAAGACAATGAAAAAGTAAAAGTAAAAGTAAAAGCACTTATACCCTCAATCACATCTATTTGAAGCCCAAGAAATCACTCACCCTACGTCACACACAAAATCACAAGCCAACAAACACAGAAAGAAAAGAAAAGAAAAGAAAAGAAAAAAAAGGGAAGTAAAAAGGTAAAAGCCAAGCCCCTCCTTCCCTCCCTGCCTGCGCGGGTGGCAGGAGAATCCCAAGGGTTCCCAGCGCCGTGCAGCGCGGGTCCGGCCCCTCACCGGGGATCTCTCACACTTTTAAAAATTTCGGCCGAATTTCAAAACCTCGGTCTCGTCAAGGCGCAGTGCCTCTCTCGCTCTCTCGCTCACCTCCTCCTCCTCTTCATTGCCGCGCCAATTCTCTGCTTGTTTGCAGAGCCAGATTCTTTGCGAGAGCTTTCAAGGCAGTTGGTTGTGTGAACCAGCTCGCGAGATTTTATTTTATTTTATTTTATTTTATTTTTTTCTCACCACTGGTGTGGTATTATTGTGTGGCGTGAAATGGAGGGGAAGGTTTCCTGTTGTTGATGGAAATTTGGGGTAAGAGGTGGTGGTTAGTTTGCTAGGGTTTGGTGATCGCGTTATGGTTGAGCGAGGAGCGTCACGAGCGAGTTCTTAAGGAAGGGCCTAGAATTGGTGCAGGTGGATTTTTATTCGCGGATGTTGGCTGTATTAATTTAAAAGTGAGGTGGCGATGGTTCCAGTAAATTGGCGGGAGCGGATGGTTTCAGGTTTTGGAGAACTTTAGGTGTAGGTGAAGTGCGTGATTCTATTGGAGTGCAATGATAAGGAGGTGTGGAGGGGAAAATGCGAAGGGATTACGATTGCTCAGTGTTGTTGCTGCACTCTGGATTGTCACGAAAGACGTAGGAGGCTTGTTTTTGTCAGGATCAAGCAGGAATTTGGTTCTGAAAGAGAGAAGGCGTGGGTCTCTAGTGCTTTCAGAACTGTTGTACATTTATGCGTAGGTCGAGGGCGAGCATAACACCTTCATCATGGGTGATGCTCTAAAATCGACAGTTATGGAAGTGTCGGACACTTCTGCGACAGCAGCTTCAGATCTTCATGAGTCTCCGCCAGCTCCTACTGCAGCTCCGGGTATGAGTACTTCTTCTTTAGCCAGTTGCTGTCCGATTCTTTTGTGTGCTTTGAACGTTTTCTTTTTTTACTAACCCTAGACCTCTTGCTGACCATTCAGAAGGGACTCCCTTGCATGAAACAAGGTCATGACGTTAAACCTTAAATTAACTATGTCACCGCTAAATTTCTTATGTTCAGATTTATGTTCCTGTTGTACCATGAACCTCAATTTAATCTTCACCTTCCGATCCACTTTGTTGTCCGTGTTAAAAAATTTTAAAGTTTTCAGGGAATCGTAGTTAGTCCGCTGTAACAGAGCAACATTACTCATTTCATGCTGCTGCATGGTTAATTTGTCTTGGACTACTGAGCAATAATTTCACTTAAAAAATCGACTCGGTATTCATGTTGAGTGTCGCAAAGAATTACACACGTAGATGGGTTTAGTGAACATAACTTATGATGCATCATTCAGATACTTAGCGAACTAGAACTGGAAAAATCATGTCAATTATTTTATTTGTAGGTCGCATTGGTTGGAGGCTTCCCTTCTCTTGATTTCCTTATACTGCAGTCTCTGTTCTGACAAATAGTCTAGTGTGTAGTATAGCTAGTTCATTTGCGGAGGGCAAAGCTTTGGCATTTATTATGCATGTTTGAACCGTATGCGTGCCATCGAGAAATACTTGTTTGACAAGTAGATATGGGGATTCGAATGAACGTTGTAGATCCCACTCATGTAATGGCAATATATTGCTCGAATTATCACTGTAGATAAATCCCAGCTTTCTGCCTGCAGGGAGTGTGGCAGCTGGAAGCCAGCCACCCGCAGCTCTTGAAGCTTTTTCTCAACAAGTGAAAAGCCAACCGTTGGCCTTTACACCAGCGTCTCCGGTGATGCCAAGGTAACACTGATAGATGATTTAGTACGCTGCAATCGCTTCTCCGGGAATCTTTATGCTAGCAATTTCCAGTTTTCAACTACGAAGACCAGAACTCTTCAGTCCGTGTCCTAAAACTAGTTTCGGTAATTGGGAATTTATGTGGTGATGAATATCGTTTTAGGTTTATGTTTATTATTGATTAGTACAAACTTCCAATTGATGTAGGGTTTAAATTCATCAATAGTTAGTGTTTTAATAGTTAAATTGACGGTCTACACGTGATTTCTTTTCGAGCATCTCTTAACAAGAGACTGTGTTATCCCATCATCATGGTTTGTAGGCCTGTTTTACGGTCGATGGACGTTGATCCATCCCACGTGATTATGGCAGTTTCAACACCGTCTCAAACTTCTCAAGTGGGAGATCATCCTACAAGAAAAGCTGTACCGAGGCAACTTGATTTTACAACCATGTATGGAGGCCCTGTTGGGCTAGCAGACAACTCTGTCCGCACACCTCAACCTTCTTTGTACGGTACTTAACTTTTTCTCTGTACACGATCCAAGTAATATGGTAGTTCTGATGTCTTCCTATTCCATACTGATTAGGACTTAGAAGCGCTAAGCCTTCATTTCTCTATTCGTTTCTTCTCTCGACTGAATGCCTGTCCTTGAATTGAAGATTGTGTTTTGTAATGAAAAATCCCTATGGGGTGAGTAATCGATTTAGATCTCAAGGCATTTTAGATGGGCTCTGAGATATTGTATTTTTAGCCCTATAACCCTTAGGCGTAAATTTTTAAAATCAAATTAATAACCATATCTCAATGCTAATGTCATGTATGCGTGTTCGAATTACGGATGGATGAACAGGAAGCACGAGTCTCCAAGACAGCGATCAAGGTCCTTCGATGCAAAGGATGGCACGCCAAAGAAGTGCAAGCAATGTAACTGCAAAAACTCTCGCTGCTTGAAACTGTAAGCATTATATCTACCTTCAGAGCTGGTTTTTGTTCATTGAAAGGTGCTGCCTTCTCTAACTCGGTAACTTTAAGCCGTAGCCTTCTCATTTTTGTGCCTCTTTGTACTTTCTGGTTGTCTCCAGCTTTTATTGTGCAACAGATAGCTCATTCTGATCCATGGGTGAATAAGAGAACTCGTACGATTTTCTAACAATGAGTACATGAAAACGTGGATGCAACAGGTATTGTGAATGTTTTGCCTCAGGTACATATTGTGAGGGTTGCAATTGTGTAAACTGTTGCAACAATGTTGAGAATGAAATCGTTCGTCAGGAAGCAGTGGAAGCCACCTTAGAGCGAAATCCCAATGCATTTCGGCCTAAGATATTTAGCAGTCCTGGTATACGAGACTCGGGGGTATGTTAACTTAGTTCAGTAAATCTTGAAGCTTGCTAATAATGAACGTTTGACACGAAATGAAATTCCTGAAAAATCAGAATGTTTTAATTTCTGGTTTTGTGAGGAAAATCATTGAAATGTCAAAATCATGAATCGTATTCCTTCTGTTGTACCAAATTATATTCCATAGTTTCATTATTTTTCTTAACCTGGGCGAGTGGTTGACGAAACTGATGGCATCTTGGTTATTGCAGGAGGATGTTGGAGAGCATCCTCTGGCGGGCAAGCACAACAAAGGATGCCACTGTAAAAAGTCGGGGTGCCTCAAGAAGTATTGCGAATGCTTCCAAGCCAATATTCTATGTTCCGAGAATTGTAAATGTGTTGACTGCAAAAACTTCGACGGTAGTGAAGAGAGACGAGCGCTGTTTCAAGCAGACCACAACATGAGTGTGAATTTTATGCAACCGTTGGGAGGCAGTGGAGTTTTATCAAATTCACCCGCATATTTGTCTCCTTCACCTCTTCTGAAGAAACGACGAACTCACGAGCTTGTATTTTCTGGACCTGGCTTGAAGGAGCAGGTTTCAGTGAAAAGGACACCTTCTTTGCCTTTGCAGGTACGAGATCTCTTCCGCTTTTGGGTAACTTGATTATTTGAAAAATCTTTGATGTGTTAATAAAGGTTTCTTATTGTCTAAATTTGTATTCATATCGCGCCCTCCACTTACACTTCCGGTATGTATTGAGTTCCCCATCCTTTGGTTCTCCTTAAATATGCACCTTGTGTATATCTGTACTAAAGTCAATGTTTCAAACTTCTAGATATCTGATATTGATTTGTTGATGTATTGCAGTTAACATCTGGGGGTGGAACCGCTCCCTCTTTGAGCCTTGCACTGAGTTCCACGATTGCCTCCACACCTTCAAGTCAAGGAGTCTCACCGGCTGTGCCACCAGCCAAGCCAATGCACAAGTACTCTTCGAATCATATTCTATCTCATGCCGTTTGTTTAGGATGGGCAACAATTGAGCTTACTTTTCAGGGATCTGCATCCTGATTCAAATTCTATTGAGTGGTGATAGAATGCACAAAGTCATGATGGCACCAGAGAATCATTCTCTTTATTATGGTCCATGTAACTTATTAAATATTTCTACATTGATTGGAATCAAATGGGTATGATGAACCAAACGGGTATGACGAAGAGCTTTTAGCGTTCAAGCGCTTGTAGTTATGAGGATGATGAAGAAAATGGTTACTGACGTAAGCTGCTTCATGTTCTGTAGATCATTACTGGCAGGTGTTGTGCAAATTGAGGCCATCCATGAATTATGCAAGCTTCTTGTTGTCGTTTCTTCTGAAACTCAAAAAGAAATTTTAGGTATGTTGCTCTCAGATGTGGCCAACAGTAGCACCTTAAGGGCTTTTTCGCAGTCTTTTCAGTGGTTGTGATTGGTTGTAACTGCAAATACATTCAGATGATGTCTATTTAATTTGGTAGAGACAGCGAGTATCAATTTTTTATTCTTTCTTCATTCTTTTTTCTTTGTAAATTTTCTTGGCACTGCTGTTTCAAGTGCATACGCTATCAGTGCAGTTCACTTTGAGACCTGTTGGATTACATTTGTTGCATGATCAAGTCGACTTACTCGTGTGCTTTAATGATATGAATGTGTATTCCGAAAACTCCTCTCTGAATGTTGGTTTGGTTTATAGCAGCCAAACATTCGTTATCACATACAACGAAGATAATAAATAGTGAAACCGACGCTTCACTGGAACCTGCACCAACGGCTTGGACAGTGGATGAAAGGAACCATGGGCAAAAGGCGGAGAAATTGTTCAGTGACCGGGCAGTAACAACCACAGGTCCTGATGACGAAGATGCTGATAAGCCACAAAGACCTATGTCTCCGGGAACCCTAGCGTTGATGTGTGACGAGAAGGAGCCGTTGTTCACCGCCCCACCTTCTCCAATAGGAGGCTTAGCATCAGAAGAACTAAGCACTTCGGGTTCCCCACAAATAGCCCTTCTGCATGCAGAACAAGAGCGAGCAATTTTATTGGAATTCCGAGATTGTTTACGAAGAATAACTTCAGTGGGAAACCGACGAGGTATGGTTCTTGGCTCTTTTCTCATGCCCTTGAGTTTTCGTATGCACGGTTGATGCTTCTTCTCAACTTCCCGGTTTTATTTTTTTGATAAAATGGGTGAGTTTCTTTATATCCTTTGCCTTTATCCTAGAGGACCTTACTTAGAAGTTGCGACTCATATGCCCTGCAGCCAGTCGATATTCTAACGAGATCACGCACTCGGAAATGTACGTCTTGGCATCAGGTCAGCTCAACCAACAAGAGGGTGGAGCTCTTCGGTCCACTAGACCCATAGTATCCCCTGGCGAGCATGGTTCACCGAGTGCTGTAGGCACTAGTTCCTCATGTACCATTGCCTTTAAACCATCTAATTTAGGTCTGCGTTTGCGTTCACCTGAAGGACCACCCACAAGAGTATCCCAATGATTCTTGCGAAGATGAGGGACAGATTTTCGCCTTCAAATTTACTCACATTGGTAACTCATTTTAGAAAATCGTTACTGTGTATAAAAGAAACTGATTTACATAAAAGCATGTAAGATACATCATACCCCACCCCCCCCCCCCCTTTGGCTTGAGGAACAATGTGTTGATTGTCCATGGTTGACAGTGACTTTGAGCTCTTCTAGGAGGTGTGGGTCAAGGGCTTGCGATTCAAAGCCAAGATCAAGTCCTGACTTCCTTCAGCATATTGGTTGGATTGATTGGGTTAATGTGATTCAGCTCATCGAGTTGAAGAAATGCTCCTTTTTCACGTCTACAGGTTTCAATTGTAGCCAGTAAGAGTTTACACAATCATGCTTCTGTTTATTAATCAGCAACCCCAGGTCTAATTAAGCTCTATAAAGGAATTTCTTAGAGGTTGGCTTACTAAGTCATATGCTTTGAAACATTATTTTAGGCAGAGGTTGATCACCGCTTGTTATTTAAGTGCCCATGACTGATTCTTAATTCAAAATAGTTTTTACTGATAAAATATTATAAAACTCTTCATGTTCTCCCATCCTGAGAACGGATGTATACACTCTTACGTTTTCCAGAAACATTATTACATTTGAATCTCTTAAATGTGCAAGTTGTAGAGATGCATTGCGACATATATATATATATATATATACATGTCAATAGATATCTCAAACAATTGATGTACAAAGGTCTGACATGGCATCACAAAAGTGTATGTATATACATTGTATTTCCAAAAGAAAAAGAAATATTGATTTTCCATATTAAAAACATGAACGAATAATTTCGACATTTCTCTCTACTCACTGAAAAATGAAAATTACTGTTCTTCACGCGGCAGTAAAATTCCTAGGGGAAGATGGTGCAAACTCACCTAACAAATTGTTTAAAATAAACAGAAGAGAGAAAAAAGACAAAAAGAAAAAATCGGAATTCTTCTATTCTTTTCCGAAAAGTTCTTGCGTTTTTGATAAATTCCAGGGCTTTCGAAGGTACAAAGAGGAATTTAAAGACGGCGGACCAATCCACCCAGATTTTGCTCAAAATAATTCTCTCCGAATTCTCCCGAAAGTCCCTTGTCGCTGCTGAAGCAACTCCTAAATTTCCAACCTCATTCTGCGGCTGTCGTTGAGAATGCTTCCCACGTCATGACACTGACGTGGGACGTCAACATTGGCAGCGCTGAAAACAAATTCTCACCTAGTGCGACGTTGCCGTCGTTGTGGTCGCAATCGTCGTCGTCGTCGTCCTCCCATGTCCTCAAGACGGAAACCACCAGCTCTGAAGAATCCAACCCTAACCTACAAAGCTGGTTGAGGAAAGCTCCCAGGGCACCGCTTCAGCGGCAAGCTGGCAAGGCTGGTTGGGAAGCGTGCATGGCGGTATAAGCTCGCCTCCGCCATCGCCACTCCTTCTTTCAAACGAGTAAAATGAAAAAAGGAGAGACAAAAAGATAAATAGCTACACGATAAAGGCTTGCAAAGAGATAAAAGACGAAAGTAACGGGATAGTATAAGATAATATAGTCCAAGGGGAGTGGCTGATTGTGGTTCTCGGTTGCAGTGTCGAACCACTTAAAGTCCGTGTTGCATCTCTAACATTATTTAATAAATCAATTCTCATTGCTTCGTTCGAAATCGATAATTATGTCAAGTCATTTTTTAAAGGAATGGATGCTTCACAGGCTCCCTCACACTTATCGGTAATGATTACCTTTTTCGCTAGTCCGATTAAGGATGTTCAACCGTATCGTTATCCCTTGCTTGATTGCTCGCAAGTGGACGATGTTCTCCACACCATTCAACGTCCTTCTGGTGAACATAGACGTCATGCTCGCTTTTCAAAGCAACAGTTCCAACACAGTTAGTTCAAATCCAGATAATTTGCACACAACCACTGTTTGATTTAGCTCCTTCCTCTGATTTCGACTCCAATCCTCGTTCTCTTCGCTTCGTCGATAACCACAACTTGCTAGGTTTGGGGTTTCGAAAGGCACGTTATGTTTTACTCACCTTAATTTTCTAGACCATCTGCATGGAGAGTTTTAAGTTTTTCTAAAGTACCAGCGAAAGGGATGTGCTCCTGGAAGATCAAGAGTGGAGATGAGAATCAGGTTATAATCTTACCGCTGAAGAGCAATTGAACTGAATGTGATAATCTAGGCTTCTCGCGATTCTTACGAGTCCATATTAACTGTGTTTAAGAATGGAGAAACGAGTGAATGGTTGATTTGTTTAATAAGTTTATCTGTATTGTTTTCTTTTTTTAAAATCATTTATTAATTTTAGTATCAAGCTGTTGACGAGGTTTTAGATGTCAATGTATTGCTAACACGTGTGGTGCAACTGCTCTTGGTTTTAAGAAATAATTACATTTCGTTGATCCTCATAATATTTGACTACTTATTCATTAAAAAATCGTATTAATGAGTACGAGTACAATATACATCATGAAAGTACAACATTCATACCTGACTTTCTTACATCATCGCAGAGTAAATATCTCTAAGTAACATTATTATTGAAAAAATCAAATGATGTAGTCTGGTTTTCATCCATGCAAAAAGGAAGCCAAGTGAGCAATCCGTAGGTAGAGTCAAACACCTTCACAACAAACACAACGAAAATCCTTCCAGGCTCTGGAATATATCACATCCACTATATTTTCAAAACATAATACGAGCGAAATAAAACAAAACTACTAAAAGCAACTTCTCTGTTAATGATAATAAATAAATTCATTCAGCGAATTTCGTACATTTCTTATATTGCAAAATGATGGACCATGGCCACAAAGGCTAATTTGCCACCTCGAGTCCCAAACAGAAAGCAGAATCCAGGAAACGAGATTTACCACCAGATCTCAAACACATACGAGGATGGAGTTCCTCTGTCTTTACGACGAAGAGAGAGAAAGAGAATGCGGAAGAGATTGGCAGAGACAAGGCTCCACAAAGCTTCGTGAGAGCTTCTCGAGGCTTTTCAAGGAAGCCGCAGTCGAAGCTTCATGGAGAAGAAAAAGATAAAGAATGAGAAAGCAGGAAGCCGACTGATCCCGAGCATCATCGGCATCCACCACCACAGTCCACCGACAGATTTCAGACGCCTGGCATCCAACACTAGGCCCAGTCAGGCCTGGTCGGGCCCATTCATGACCTGTCCCAAAAGTCAAATTAGCACCCCTACGAAACCACTCAGAAACACACAACCCTCGTAGTTATGTAACAGAGTCCATGCGGATTAACGTAAAAATATCGATGTATCTTCAAATATAGTCCATATGGATGAAGTATATGACGTGGCCGCAGACATGCTCGCGGACACGTACAGGTGAGTTATTCATCCATTTAAAGTCTGTCCGTTGCATTCAGCAATTTCCACGACGGTAACCTCTCTGCTTCCTTGAGGCTCAAGTCACGTTTCAGCTCGCGGCATTTACCGGGGCTGGTTTGAAAATTTATGGGTATTATTAGAACGATGCCCGAATTCGCTTGCCCGAGCCTGTTTTCGGTCCCGCCCCATTTCAAGCAGCTTTCATGTGTCAGGCATATCCTCGCCCATCGCCCCCACTGGAAGGTGATGGCAGGATCATGGAACCCTTGAAAAACTTCCACAACTGTAAACTAACCTATTGTTAATTCTATGCCATTTTGTAAGGAATTCATTGTATCAGGAATTGGGGTTAGGACTTGAGGCATTTTTTTTTTTTATCAGAAACGCAAACCCATCGATTCTCATGAATGGTTGATTGGGTTGGGCGGAAATAAGGGAGTCAATAAAAGCATTCAAAGAAGACTCTCGAGGACCGTCCGATCGAATACATCGACGTCGTATCGGTGATCCTAGGTCTGCGCCGTTGGATATGCACAAGCTCTCTGTCCTCGTGCACTCGCACTCTGGAATCCACGATGTGGAGTGGTTCTCTACCCAGCCGTTGGATGAGGCTATCGGACGGAGGATATTGTAGGGGTTTGACGATCATCCATCGACGGCTCAGCGTCATCTTCCTGAAAGCATTTCGCTCTCCGTCTTAGTGCGGAACGAGCTCATTCCCTTGTGTGCGTTTGGGGGAGACGCCCCCGCTGTAGAGACCAAGGGCCTGTGAAGGCCCCGTCTATCGGTTACAGGTTGGCGATCGGGGAGAAGCAGTTACTCTTGGATTCTGGTGGTGTATTGAGTGCTTTGGTGTTGGATTTGGCAGCCTTTTGGTAGCCATTTAGTAGTGATCGGGGAGGACCTTGGAAAGAGTATCTGTTCGCGGCGTATTGGGGTTATCGTTTCGGTGCGTCGTGACAGGTTTACAGGATTATAAGACTAGCGGGGACTTAAGGCTGCCGGGATTTTAAAGACTTTTTTGCACCTTTTAAGAGGCTGGAAGAATATTTAGTTGTCTGTACGGTGATAACCTCTGTGTCGCGGTTTTCTTGGTGATAAAGACAATTTAAGGAGGAGATATCTTGTTGTTGCTGTCGATTTTCACCGAAGTCTTCAAGATTTTGCTTGTTGTGACTTAGTGGTGTCATCGTCTTGCAAGCGAAGAGAAGTTTTGGTTGGTTCAGTGCTTGGTGGAATGAATTTTCAAGCTCTGTATTTGAAGCGAAGGACGTTGCCGTTGATGCTGTAAAGTGCTTTTCGTGAAGACAATTCTCCTTTGGAAAGAGCCTATTAACCAGTTTCGCCTAGTCGTCGGTATTTCTCGCTTCGGTAACCAGTCACTCAGTTTTTCTATCGACAATGGAGAATATAGCGTGAGCAGTTCGGGTATTGCGGACGGGTCCTGTTTCTCGGCAATCCTTAGCGATGGCATTACGTTTGTAACTCTGTTCATTTTGTTCACTCTCAACTTCCGGATTGTTCCACTGTTCTTCAAGTGTCTGCTTGAGCTTCTCATCATGGCATTCGAAATGATGTATACCTGCACTACTCTCGTGGGACGACAACCCCGAGAGTGCAGCGTGAGAGGCTTCTTTGCGGCTGTAAGGATTAAGAATTTATGTTCCAGGGGTGATTTCGATGTAGACCGAGGTGGCACTCGGTGTGCCTATTCTCCTTTGAAAGAATCCTTCACGCACGGAGCCTGCTCTGCCTCTCCCACTACTCCCACGGAAATGTTTTCCTTGGGACCAGAGTTCAGAAAATACGTAGCACCCACACATGCAGTTTCGAGTACACAGAGGAATTGTTACAAGAAGATTGCGGCTTGTGTCGCAGGCTTCACCTCTTCCTCCTCTGCGCCAGCATCCAATACCTCCGCCCCCTTGAGTCAAAGCCGAGGTAATCAATTTTTAGCGCCTTCCCCTCCCACCTCCTCCACGAGATCTCTCTTTTCTTCTGCCGCGTTCTCAAACTCTATGGGCGCTGACGGATCCCGCAAAGCCCTCATGAGTACTTTCTCGAAGTGCTCCTTCGTGGAGGGCATGAAGCATTTACCATGCTCTTCCTTCTTCCAGTATCCCTGGAGTAGTGGCACTTCTGCTGCCCGTAGTAGCCAGGTGCATGAACCGGAAAATGCATCTGTTAAAAGCGTCTCAAGTATCGAAGTTCCTGAGAACTCGGTTGATACCACCACTGCTGTGGATGAAACCGAGCAGAATGAAAAGTCTAGTTGGTTACCGAAGTGGTTCAACCTGACTGCTGAGGATGGCAGGACCATCATCATGACATTTACGGTGTCGCTTCTCTTCAGGTGGTTTGTTGCCGAACCACGATTCATCCCGTCACTTTCCATGTATCCAACCTTCGACATTGGCGACCGTATTATCGCCGAGAAGGTATGCTCTCAATTTTTTGGTTGCTGCACTTTTTCATGCGTGAGTTATTTATTTGATTAGCCGCTAGCATGTTGTTTGGAGTGTTGGCGCATTCGCACTCACGAAAACTTTTCTTTCTCCTCATTTCTTCGCAGTCTCTTGGTTTTGCAGCACCCGCTGATGCACCGTGTAACTTGCTCTGTCTGCAGGTTTCGTATTTCTTCAGGAAGCCCAGTCTTAATGACATCGTCATTTTCAAGGCTCCCAAAATTTTGCAAGAGAAGGGTTTCAGCGCTGGACAAGTTTTTATCAAAAGGGTAGTTGCGATGGCAGGTGACCTTGTCCAGGTGATTAACGGTCAGCTTGTCGTTAATGGTTTCATCAGGACAGAAGACTTCACCGCCGAACCACTTGCGTATGATATGGCGCCCATTGTACGAATCCTCATCCCCACACTGTATTTTTGTGTGGAATCCTAGGAACTAGTTGTAAGCTCTGTACATTCTACTACTGTTCTAGCATTAGCCTGTGGGTGCTGACGCAAGAATTTGTTAAACCGTATTTGCAGAAAATACCAGAAGATCACGTTTTTGTAATGGGGGATAATAGGAACAACAGTTACGATTCCCACGTCTGGTATGTTTTTCTCTCCTCGCTGGATGTTAGGCATAAATAAAACCTTTCGGCTGGTGACTTCAACATAGTTTGTCCTCGAATTTTTCAGTCTTTTCTTAGACTTGTGAGGGTATTGTTCTCGCTTAACACAAACCATTCATGCTAGATCATTGACGTTGTGATGCGATGTCTCTTGCAGGGGTCCACTTCCTACTAAAGATATTCTTGGACGTTCTGTGTTACGCTACTGGCCACCCGAACGTCTAGGCAGTACAGTTTTTGATACGACTGATCTCTTGAAGTCGTCCTTGCCTTTGCTGCAATCTAAGGAGACCACCATTTCTTGAATCGGCAACTTAGATATGATTGCACATTTATCTGGGTACATTATCCAGTCAAACTTGACTTTTGTCATTCAATGATCACTCCCACGATTGAGATGGGAAGGTTACCCTCTTACTCGGGTACCATGAAATGATACTGGCCTTATGAACTGGCCTCATCAAGGCTCCTGACGTCAGTTGGGAGACTAAGAATAAGCTGAAGGTTTCAGATGCCTTGCGAAATCAGCTGAGGTATGATCGGACTCTAGCAAGTCTTGGAAGTCTTGGAGCGCTTCTCTTTCTGGAGATTGTCGGCTTCAGAGGTCTCGAAGACCAACATGAAAGAATCGATCGACTGTTCACAAAATCAGCTCCCGCTGTATAACGTGGGATGGGCGATAAAAATTTCCAGAAATGACCCTAGTTCAACGATACTGCGTTGACACTCTAGTCTTGAAGATTACATCATGAAATGGAGTTCGCTTGGGACTCAGTGATACAAACTATAATGATCAAACTTGATGCTTTAACACCCTGTGATTGAAAGTGGGACTTGCCGACCGCAATTACCAATCTCTGCTTGTCGACTGACCATCAGCCGACCGTTGGGAACAACCTGAAACTCCAGTTGTTTTTGCCGACATGTGTCCTGGTATTCATGTTTACACGAATACTATTTCGGATTTATGGCACAATCTTAGCTTGCGTTGCGATGCCTGATGGCCCCTGTGCTGCCATCGAGTTCTGCGTTACGTATGCGCTCACAGAACGGGCAACTTTAGTATGTTAAGATAGCCGAGCATACCACTGATTGCGGAAGTGGCTGAAGTACCTGACAATGACTTTTTTGTATTATGTCGTATGTAATGGGATTTAGTAATCCCCGCGTGTTGCTTTGATTTTTGCTTTGGACATCTGGTTAGATCTCATGAACAAACTGTTTTGATCTTGTTACAAACCTGCTGTATGTTTGTAAATTGTACGAAGCCTAGTATTTTGAGAGCTTGGAGCTGTTGTTGATTCGGTGTATTTGGTTTTTTATTTTTTATTTTTATTGTGAATATCATTTGTGATTTAATGCTGGATTGCTACGACTTAGACTACTCAGCTGAAGATGATAAACGTAATATGCCATGTCATTTTCATATTATCCGTTTTCTTCAAAATATTATGTGCAGTAGCTTTTCATACCTTCTTCCATCTGTTTACTTGAGAAGTATGCGGCTGACCGTGTTGTTTGTATATGCATCTTCCAATAAGCAAGAAATTGCCAAAAATGATCCTTGTGACAACTTCTCTGTACATTCTTGTATTCTTTTGTCTGTTCGTGCCTAAAATTTGAGTGAGACGCTTCAGTGCGATTCTGGAATTGAGCTGTTCATCTATGTGTCTGGGAGTATGAGTGAATAGATCCTGATTCTTTGAACCATTTCAAATTCTCAATATAGCTGATACAACTAATTGCAACCTTTCTATACACTTGCACGAATGCTAAATACCTGAAATTGAGAATGCACGAGAATTGAAGGTATTTCAAAAGCTTTCTTTAAGTAACCATAATTATCTTACAGTATCATTTAATTTTTTTTACATCAGAACACGCAAGAGCAGAATACGACATACTTTCCATAAGAGACTTTACCATCTCTGCCCCTACCCTTTTCATTTGTAATCGGTTCTTTCCCTCGACAACCTCAGAAGAGCTTGCATGCAATTGATACGAAATCACTGAAAATACTACGATCAAGCTCTACAGCTTTCTGGACTAGCAGTGATGTATTACGTACTCAACCATCATCTCTAGATTCTTTCAGTAGGCATGTGAAGGTTCACTTCAAATGGCCTGTTACAGACAGGTGCCTACAGAAGCTGTTATAGTATCTTAATAGCCTGCATATCTACTGTGATGCAATCAGTATTCAGTTCCTGGAGGATCGGCTCCAGCACCTGCTCAATTACCCGACATCCACTACACTCACGTTCCAACCATTCTTTCTCAAGCCATATGATGTGACCCTACAAATCTAACAAGAGTCCTAATTGGACGTGATAGAGCATGAGCTCTTGAGAAGCACGTATCTATGCTAAAGACTTGAGATGCATGGGGCTGTAGTAATTGGACATTCACAATGGATGTCAGCAGGGATCAATATTTAGGTGACGTCTAAAATACTGGCCGCTGATACGGAAACAGTCAAGGGAACTTAATGGGAGCCGTTTGCATGAATTTTTGGACAAGATCAACTTGCTCCCCTGGATGAACACTGCCGAAACCTGTAGCAGTTGCTGCTGGTGGTGGGAGACTAACGTACTTCATTTCCTCAAAACTCTCATGACCCAACTCTCTAAGAAAAGAGGTCATAGGGAACCGGGCAGAGCTGCTCCAGTCGGCAGATGAGAACACCGTTGGCACATTCTCTATTGGGCTCCTCATGAAGGTTGTAGAAGACCTAACGATTCAAGACATTTGTAACTTCCACTTAAAAATCGCATAAAATCCATATGATACCAGCATCATAAATGCAGCCCGTGCACACTTGCACAATGTCCAGGAGCAATAAACGAATTAAGATGTTCACACAGATGATTTTCTCACGACCTAAAGTAAAATGTTAAATTATTGCAAAGCAGATACTCTTCTTGTACATCACAAGATTTAGATTTGTGATCATCAACATCCACATATCAGGAAATTTACGACCGAACTGTCACAAAATACATACATCAGTCCTGGGAAGACAGTGTCCACTTGCTCAAGCAAAGAACAAGCCAACAACTACTCTCAACTTGACCATGATCGTCCTTATCCTTTATCAAACCCTTGAATCGTGTACCCTGCTTATCAAAACCGAGATGTCCTTGAACATCGTCAAATTCAGAAAGACTTGACACACAGGTCTCAAGACGACGAAAGGTTCTTGGTTGACAATGATTAGAGGACTGCGGAAGTCTCTGAATCTGCAGGTATTCAAAAGGTGTTCGTTGTAATTCAGACTTTCCTCTGCTACTATGTAAGATTTCTCAAGGGAATCATTGCAAAACAAGCTTATACGCACACAATTCATCGAAGTAATTCGAGTTTCCACTGTACTCATCATGAACTGCTGCAATGTTACAAATAACTAAACATGCCATCAATGTATTCGCCTGAAAATTACATTCTTTTTAATATGAAGCTGCTTAGTATCAACAGTTCTTAAATCAATGAAAAAGATGTACTTGATGTCGAAGAACATGAAAATACTTAGCAGGTGAAGTGACATTGACAACCTACCAATTTACTTCCTGGATTTTCCGTCTCAGGCTTGGATCCATTTCAGGTACGGCAAATGGGTAGCCATCACTCATCTTGGAAAACCGAAAAAGTGTCCGTTTCACATTTCAAGGCGGATCTGACGCATTGTGCATCAGAATTATATGCATGAACACTATCTGGTACTGCTCGTTGTACATCTTAACTTCGTACGATTAAACTAGAGATACTGAATGAAAACTGCAAAAGTCGACTTCAGAATCTGGACTAAGCACTGAGCTAGGCTTTGCAGGAAGGATATGCCTCGCACTACAACAAGAGTACTATGAATCTTCTACCTGCATCTATGAGGAAACCCTGAAATTTAATTCAGACTATTGACAAGGTGCTGTCCAAGGTTCACAGTAATAGCAAAACCTCCTTCTCACAGAATAAACAAATCATGTACCTGGAGGTATCTTTCAAGACGATCACTTGAATGCACTGGTTCTTGTCCATCATACCCATAAGGGAGGATGCATAAAAACTGATGAAGAACGACTTGAGCACCATCAGCAAAGTCACCAAACTGAGCTTCCCATTGACAAAACAATTAGGATTCTCCATAGAGTAGCCCAGCACGAGCCCTAATACCCCAAACTCAAATAGCGAACTGTGTGACAAACAAAGCGAAGTCAGAAAATGCAACACAAAAAAGTTTAGGGTTGACTTCAGGCACCGCCCCGCAAGGTGTTTGAAGGTGCTATAAAACCCCACTATAGAGCAATCCAAGACTCTTTTTTGCAATAAATACATTCCACATATTACGAGTAGGTTGAACTTGCTAGTCATTGAGATCATAGTACTCTTACCCGTTACTACCGGTGAATATATCTTCATTCTGATTGCTGACAATATGGTCGAGCAGGCAATATTTCGCTCCAGTATTCCGATCATGTAACTTAGAGTAGCGATGGCTGAAAGTACCCTTCTCCACATCATGCCCGCTAAGCCGTACATGGTCACCTGTTATGGAACTCAAATGGTTGTTACAGAAATGCCAAAACAATAAACATAACAACCTGACATTACAGTGTTATACGTCAGATCCTACACTCAACTCGTTTGTGCTTATCATTATTTCAGTTGCAAATGGTTGACACAGACCAAAGTCGTGATTACCCGTGCGCTTTTATTTACTCCATGGAATCATTCTATCCTATTTCGCAGTGGTCTTTACGGTGTCGTCAACTTCAACTAGTGAATTTGTTTCGTAAAATAAAGTTTTGTAGTAGTTCCGAGGTTTTAGTAGCAGTGAAAAAATAATAAAGAGGGAGGGGGTGATGTGGGGTTACTAGAAGAAAATGAGAAAGCAAGTGCTTCTGCAGTTGCCCAATTCACACCTTCTCCCATTCTATCAATTTCTTCCTTGAATCATACACCCTTTGGAAGGGGCAGGACAAAACTTCCCCCAGGCAGGCACTGGGTGTGTTTTTGTTTCATTTATATATGCAGATTTATTGATTTAATTTTGTTGTTCTAATCTATGCCCACCTGCATTTATTGGAAACTCAACCACAAAGGTTGGAGTAGGACATGGAGTGTTAGAGGTAGAAGTATAATTGAGCGCCAGAGATCAAAGAACTAGGAGAAGAATACAAGAAAGAACGGAGTAGAGTAGGCAAGGCCAAGGGCTCAAAGAAAGATGGTCAAAACTAAAACCCCACCTACTAGAGTTGAATGTTACATTTGGAATTTGAACCTTGTACTTTTAAAATTAAATTGCTCTGTTTTCTACATACACTAACCTATTTGATTAATGTTTAGTTTGTTGATTCTTGCTATTTATAAATAAATAATTTTTGTATAGTTAGTTGCATATTGTTGCCTTAAAACAATTTGTTAGCTATAGGCTAGTCAAAATCTAAGTCTAAAGAAAATCTTGCAGTAAAATCTTAATATATGGTTGGTTTTTCCAAAGAACAATATAGAGGGTATGAAAAAAAATAAGAAATAATAGTGGATGAGCTTAAGAGTGATTAGTAACAATACTTAATGAAGCTAAAACTTTCAATAAAGATAATTTATAGAAAAGAAACCTTTTATTGTTGATATTATGTCTTTATTTCAATTATTTGCTTAATTTGCTAGATTTATCTATCTATTATGAATCTAATTTTTAAGAATTTTAAATTTTTCTATTAATTTTTTTTATTAGTATTATATTTTTTCTTAATTTTAGTTATTGTGGTTTTTAAAATTTCTTTTTTATAATTTTCTTACTTCAATTATTGATCAGACATAACATTTTAAAAGTTTGTATCTTGTATCAAGAGTCTTTATATTATTCTAAAAAGTTAAATTAACTAATAATAATTTTTTTTAAGGAGATTTCTTTTCCAATATATATATATATATATATATATATATTAATAACATGATTATATAATTTAATTCATCTTTTATTATGTTTTTAAAATTTTAACAATCTCCAATTGTGTGCAAAATAAAATACTTGAAATAATTCTTTGAGATAGATAAAATTAAATACAATCAACTAAGCTACTACTATAACTAAAAAACTTCTATAAGTTTGTCTTCATTTTTGTTGTTTTTTATTCTTGATGTTTGAATATTATTTTATTTAGAACTTTATAAATTAAAGAAAAAAAATTTGGATCTTTATTTCAATACAAATATAAATAAAAAACCTATTCTAAAAATGTTGTAGAAAATAACAATTAATATCTTTTATTAATAGTATAAGTGTATCTTAAGTATAATTATAATATATAGAATGTATCCAATTGATTTCAATTACTTGAATAATGTTGAATATTAAAAAATATTTTGAACTATCTTGTGTTTATATGAAAATCAATCAATATTAGTTATAAAGCAATTTAATATTATTTATAAATTGGCTTCAATAAATTTTCTACAAAACTATGTAGATATCAGTATTTCAACAAAAAAAATTCTAAATTATTGATATATGAGTGGTGAAGATTGTTATTTCTTTATCTTATAAAAGATCATACTATCATTTCTATAATCTATGTAGTTTTCAAGCTTGAAAATCTAGCAAATATTGACTATTCTAAGAAATAAAATTACTAAAAAAATGATCTATATTTCATAATATATACATAAGGTTCATAGAAATAGTCAATCTTTTTGCAGACAAAGAATCTTTAATTGCAAAGACGACAAGTAATTCCTTCTAGAATCAAAGCTAAAATAGATAGTTGAATGAATCACTTTGGATCTATCTAAGAATCAAATAAGAATATGACTACTTATAAAGTTTCTTTTACCTTGATGAAAATGTCATAGATTCCAACATTTATCAAGCAATTCTATAATTAATGCAATTAAATACTTAAGATATCCATGATAAGTTCCAAGAAAAAAATTCTAAGAATTATAGTAAGAATCATCAAAATAAATAGTAGTACTAAGATATGGTATTTATTCAATATTTATTTGAAAGTATCAGCCAACAATTTCAAAAATATTGACAATTCATTGGCAAGATTGCGTTTGTGCTATTTAATTACATATGTAATTTTTCAATTGATTCTTTTAGATTTCAGATTAAATTGCTCGTATATTTGAAAATCCATGTTTGATAGATGCATGTTGTCATAAAAAATTGCTACTTTTGTATGACTCTTTTTAGAGACTACTTAAAGTTCAATCTTAGCCACACAATTTTTTTCACCTATGATTATCAAATTCTCTACTAATGACACCGTATTTTTTGTTAAACTACCAATTTATCCCAATATGACTATGGTAAGTCATGTCCTAATATAAATATAATAAGCCATCATTACATAATTTTTAACAAAAAAATATACATCTTATTATAAAATAGGTGTATGAAAAATATCAATGCTTGCAACTTATTCAAATATAATTTGTTTAATTACAAACACTTTGAAAGCTCCAATAATATTCAACTCAATAAAAATCTTTATCTCTAGTAAAGTCATCAAGGATGCATAGACACCCTCTATGACAAATAGCTATCAACAACATGAATCTCAAAGAACCAAAAATTGAATACATTCTTATGTAACTCAAAAATAATAGATATTTACTCAAAACTAAAATAGTATTGAAATTAGAATAGCTATTACGAAAGACAAGAAGACTAGAAAGTCTTGAAATAAGACTAAGGGCTAAAAAGACATTGACGAGAGTGAAAAAGTGAAAAAGACTTTACTCTTGCATTCCTATATACTATCTAATTAGAAGCTATCTAACAACATTTTATAGAACCTTTGATATGTGTCCAAAATTACAAGACTTATGTCTAATTTATAAGACAAATATCTTATATGTGCACCAAGAAGTAAGCTTGTTTTACAAGCTATTAGTACATGCAATTTGTGGCTAATTTGTTGGTCAAGTTTCTAATCTATCAATTAACTACAAATGCATCTAAAATCAAATATGTATCTATGAAACTTTTAAGAAGCTTTCTTATAAGATAATATTAAATCTATCTATATTTATCTTTTATTTAATACTTCTTATCTAGATAAAATATGTATGTATATGACATTACTTTCCTTTTAGGAACAAATTCCATGAAGAATGGCAATCTTATGTTGAAAGAATGTAAGATGTAGCAAATTTTCTTTGATACATACTCTAATCATTGTTTCCTTCAAAAGTAGTTGATAGATTTTTTTAGCCATTAATAATGTTCCATACTAGGGCAAAAAGACCATCTTTTTGTTTCATCATTGTTGAGGCCTTCATAATTCTTTTCAAATAAAATATTTGAAATACCATCAGGGCTAGTTGCTACCTCTAATAATATTATCAAGCATTGGTAGTCTCTTCGAAGGTTATGATACCAAACATGTTGAATTTCACTATCTATTTGAAGAAGTACATGTCATTCTTGAGGGTTGTCATTTCTATTGCACCATCTTAAAAGTTGTAATAGTTACAATGTCTTGTTTGATAATTCAGAAAATGATAGCTCTTGAGTTGAATCTTTTGGTTGTTGATTCTTCATCTCTTTAGTATCATAAATATATAAAAATTATAAACAAAGATAAAAGGTAGAATTCAATCTTTTTTTTAAAGCAGGTTACTTTTATAGTAGAAATTTGCTATCCTTCATCTTAATTTGGATAGATGTTGTTGATGAAAAGTTTCAACTTTCTTTACTATATCTATGAGATTCTTAGCTAGCTTCCACGTATATTCATTAATATCATATCCATGCCAATGAACAAGATATTCTAACCTATTTTGACACTACTTTGAATTTAAGACTTTTTCAATCTTATACTCTTAATTATTATCCTTTTCTATAAGAAAAAGTATCATTTATGATTGTCTTCATATATTTTCTTGTATAGCTCAAAAAAAAATATATGAAACATAAGATGGATCTTCATAGACTCCAATAGGTGTAATTGGTAAGAAATTGGATTATATATTTTTATATAAAAAATGGTTCAAGTCTACAATAATCCAACTTGTCACAAAAGCAAATAGTCTTGATATTATGATGAAGTAACTTTATCTTATTACCAACATAGAATTGATGTTATTCTTTGCAATAAATATTTGTATTGATCTTTTGTTGTTCTTGAATATATTAGAGTCGATCCTTCATTATTGTATGTAGCTTTGAAAAAAAATTTACCAAATCTTCCTCCATAAGATTATCAACTTTTGAAAAGTCAAAAGTATCAAGTTATAAATAATAATCATAATTAGCAAAAAAAAGTGTTTATTGAGTAAAAAAATATACCATATTATTATAAGCAAACTCTATTAATGAAAAGAAAGTTGTCTAATCATCTTATAGATAGTTAATGGTACACCTCAAATATTGCTCCATTTACCTATCAATTTGAGAATGAAATATCAAATATAGTTTTATGTCTATCTATAAAAATTTTAAAAAAATCCTCTAAAATCTTAATATAAATTGTTTCCAATCTAATATAATATCTTTTGACAATCCATTATAATAATAAATATTATCAAAAAAAATTTAGCTATTTTTTTTACCTATAATATATTTTATATATGGTACAAAATGTGTGATCTTAGTGATTTGATCTACTATTATGAATATAGAATCATAAGAACCTAAAACTAAAAGATTTGTAATAAAGTCTATAAAAACAAAAGACCATGGTTGTTTTGGAATGGATAATGGTTGAAGAAGTCTATAAGATTAATAAAAAAGATTTTTTAATCTTAAATAAATATCAAATGATTTTATAAATTTTTTAATTGCCTTCTATATTTGAGGCCATCAAAAATTTCTTGATATTAGTTCCAAAGTTTTATTGTATCTAAAACATTTGATGTTAAAAAGTCATGATGAGCTTGAAGAACACGTAATTGTATTTCATCTTTTAGAATGAATAATTATTCTTTTAAATAAAGTAGATTATTCTTGAATTCAAAATTAGAAATTTTATGGATATACATATATATTCTACTAAATACCTATATGATTAGATAAAAGTAGGTAAAAATAGATAAAAATAGATTAATTTCATAATACCTTCTAGAAAAGCTTTTTAGAAGCTTCATAGATATTATTTGATTTTACATGTATTTGTAATTGATTCATAGATTAGAAACTTTGTTAATAAGTTAATCACATATTAATAGTTTGTGGAATAAGCTAATTATGTGGCATACAAATAGAAAACTTGTCTTGCAAGTTAAGATACGTGTCTTGCAAAATCAACACATTTTGGAGGTCCTATAGGATATTGCCATGTAGCTCCTATTTAAGAATATATATGGAGACAAAAGTGAAGCCTTCTTCATTCTTTTCAACTCCTTTTTAGACTTTAATCTTATTTTAAGACTTTCTAGTCTTTTTGTCTTTGGCAATAGCCATTCTAGTTTAATACCATATTATCTTTGAGTGACTTTCTAATTCTTTTGAATGATATAAGATTGTATTAAAGATTTTTTTCTTTGAGATTCATGTCCTTAACAAGAAATATCATAAGACATAGAATAATTATTCTTAGTATTATTAATAAGAAGATTACATGACATACTTGATTGAATTTGTTTGAGAAATATTAAATTAATGTTTAATATTGATTTCATTGCTTGAAGATGAAAAAATGCCAGTTTCAAGAAAGTTATTCTTTGTTGATCAAAAAATACATATTATTTTTTTTGATGTAAAATAAAATTGTCTAAAAAAGGTCACTAACAAATCTTATTGTTTCCTAGATTGATAAAGGATCTTGAAATCAAATCTTGATAAAAACATGCTTCAATAATCTTGGCAACAATTCAAAACATGTGTTGACATAAATTACTTGAGGTTCTTGTTATTTATATATATATATATATATATATATATATATATATAGTGACTCAATTGGAAGAACCTTCTAAATAATGATATCAATCTTGAAATGAATATAAATTGTAATAAATTCTTTATTGTAGATCTTATAATTAATCTTAATTATTAAAAAAATTTAGAATAAAAAGCTAGTAAGTAGACTTTATCATCCACTCTCATTTGTGACAAAACCACACCTATATAAGTTTAATGCATTTTTTTCCATAAAGAATGTCTTAAAAAGATTGATTCAATATAAAATTGGTATAAAAATAAATGATATTTTTAAGGTTTTAAAAGATGCTTTAGCTTCTTTATTCTATTTAAATTTGTCTTTACATATCAAATGTACAAGAAGAGCCATAATTTGAAAAAAGTTTATAATGAAGATTTGGCAATAATTAATAAATCTCAAAAAACATTGCACATCTTTTATTGTTTTTGAGATTTTTTAATTCATGATAATTTAGATTTTCTTAAGATCCATCATAAGGCCATCATTTGAAATGATGTATCCTAAAAAATCAACTTAAGTACTATAAAATATATATTTTTTCTATTTTTATATATAATATTATATTTTTTAGTTTTTATAATATATGATAAATAAAACATTCATAGTCTTTTATATTTTTAGAATAGATTAAGATACTATCTAAGTAACAAAAAAAAGTCATAAAGAAAATTACAAAAGATATCATTTATTAGATGTTAAAAAGTAATTGGTACATTCATGAGTCTAAAAAACATGACATTATATTCAAAATATTCATATTTAGTTAAAAATATAATTTTTTATTTAACTTTTTTTTTTTAATGTGTATTAGGTTATATGCTCCTTATAGATCTATTTTGGTGTAGATCTTTATTTGATTGAGTTGATCAAAAAGTTTTAAAATCAAAGATTGATGATATATATTCTTATTGGTAATCTTGTTGAGTTCTTGGTAGTCCACACATATCTACAAAGATTTTTCTTTTTTCTTTATAAATAAGATAGGAATTCTTGCTAGAAATTTAGAATGGTATACAAAGTATAGTCAATTTAAATTGTAATAAGTTATAAATTAGTCCAAATGATAGTTGAGTTCTTTCTTAAAGATTAATAGAACAATCATATAAATAATGCTTTGGAAGAATTTTTGTATATTTTTTTCAAAAATATCTTATTAATCTAGTTTTTTTTTTTCAAAAATCTAGTTTTTAAAGTATAAGACATTTTTGAAAAAATAACTAGATTTTTTGATCTTAAACAAATTTTTATTATAAAACAAGGTGAAGGATCTAAAGAAAAGATAAGACCTTTACTTGATGTTGCACAAGAAATCAATTGTATGGTCCTTATTGTAGGTAAAAAAAGTGGTTTTTTTGACACATCATCTTTTTTGGCAACCATACTCTTCATTTTGTGGTTGTATTGCTTCTTCTTATAATATAGAGGAATGTGTTTAGATTCTCTATAATATAAATACAACCCTTCTTAATGGAATGAAGTCTTTTCTTACTTTATACGAGGTTTTAAATATACCATGTTAATTTGCATAAGTTTTAATCTTGATGAATAAAATTCTATGATCTCAGAAGCTATTGCCATAACTTCACTTGTATCTGTTTAATTCAATCCTTATTCTTGATATCTTTCAAAGAATCAATTGTTGCATACAATGGCTTAAGCAATAAATTTCTCTAATGAATCTGTTCTTGATATCATCAATAATAAATCTTTAATGTTATTTTTTATTTATATCAAAATTGATTGATAAGGACCTTTTCATTTCAATCCATGTTACAAGCAAGGTTTTGGAATGCAAAAATGTATATAATGGCCAAACGTGATTTTTATTGTAAAGATATGAGTTTGGTCTCTCATATCTTTTTTTGATCATTTTTTCCAAATGTGGCTGCGAAGACTTCCAAGAATGAATTTAAATAATAGAGTAATTGTGAATCCTTTCCATTAAAGATATAAATAAAGAAAAAACTTTCTTAGATAAAAGAGCACACATAAATCTAACTTGAAAAAATCCATCAAAATATGTCTTGGATATATATATCCATTGTAATTATTACCTAGATAATATGATTAGATAGAAGTAAATAAAAATAAATCAATTTCATAACACCTTCTAGAGAAGCTTTGTAGAAGCTTCTTAGACACTATTTTGAGTTTATATATCTTTGTAGTTGATTAATAGGCTAGAAACTTAGTGAAGAAGCTAACAACATGCCACATATATTGGTATCTTGTGGAACAAGTTAATTATGTGATGCCCATTTACAAAACTTACCTTGCAAGTTAAGATATATATCATGTAAATTCAACATATTTTTGGAGGTCCTATAGAATGTCACTACATAGATCCTAAGTAATTAGTATATATAAAGATAAGAGTAAGCCTTTTTCATTCTTATCAACTCCTTTCTTGCTTCTAGTCTAGTTTCAAGAGTCTTTAGTTTCTTTATCTTTTGGCAATAACTATTCCAATTTCTTTTTTAATATACATACTTCTATATTTCTATCTTGTTATATTTTTTTGACAGAGTCTCACTTGTTTATTTTTTTTTATCAAGTTCTTCTCCTTGAAAAATTGACGAGAGTATACTTATAATATCAGAGTTTTTTTTTTTTTTGATTACGAATTGATTATTCTTTTTTTTAATAAGACTAAAGTATATTAAGAATTATAGATTATCTTCTTTTAAACTCATAGTCTTTAGTATATATATATTTTCAAATCTATTTTTTTATTTGTCTTAAGCAATATTAAACATCTTTATTTCTTTAAGTAATATTACAAAAAAACTTCTTGAAATAAAAAGTACAATAACACAAATGCAAGAACAATTGAAAGAGTTAATGCTTGTGATGCATCAATTCAATTTACTGCCATAAGGAACAACAAGAATAGTAGGAAGCAAAGATATAAAAATGATTGGAGTTGCTTCAACATGTGTATCAAATCATATTCCTTCTCCTATAGTGGAATACCTTTTCAGTGTTAGAAAATCAAGGATTATATTGTCCAAAATTTTTGATGGCTTAAGATCTAAGTTTTACAAATTTATTAATCAAGTACAATTTGTGATAGAACTTCAATTTCAAAGCTATCTATGTCCAAGATTGCAAGTTAGATTCATTCATACATTCCTTTTAGATTTAGCATTATGATAGTTTTCATCTTTTTTTAAATGATAAGATCTAGTATTGGATAATAAAGAGGCTTTTTTGATAGAATTTCAATCTATATATGGAAAACATGATGCAATTTGTGTTGCAATCAATAAGATTTGTATTTAGCAACAAGATAATTAATCAATAAAGTTATATGCTTTATAATTTTAATAACTTATAATTGATATTAAGTAGAATGATACTACACTTATTAACTAATTTTTCTACAAATTATAATATGAGGTAAAAAAATTGATGTTGAACTTACTTGATTCTCAAACATTGAGTCAATCAATTGATTTTGCTATGAGGTATGATAATCAACTTTTTGAATTTTGATTTGAGAGTTACATAAGTTCACGTCAATGTTATTATAATTCAATGATAATGCCAATGTCTTTTCAATACATACATTCAAAATTAGAGGATATGTAAATTGATATGATACATTTCAAATCTCTTATTGAATAAAAAAAGACTCGTCATTGTCAAGAAGAATTGTGCTTGTATTATGGAGAACTTAAGCACACTGTTCAACATTATCCAAAGAACCAATGTAACTACAAAATGAGGAGTATGGCTGTCAAAGAAGATAGTATGTCTAAAAATAAGTTTGTTTAGTTACAATAAGGACTGTGTAGCTCAAATCTTATACAACACCTAGTGAAGGTCCTATTTTCTCTTCAAAATCTTCTCCTTGTTTTACAATAAATATTATTTTAGGACCTAAATATTACAAAGTCTCTGCTTTATTAGATTTAGGACCTTCAATGTATTTTTTAGATAAAGAATTTTTTAAAAGATATAGCATATTTTTAATAAAAAAAACTAAATTTATTCATATAGAAGTTATAGATAGTCATCTATTATCTTTAAAAAATATTACTCATAAAATCTTTGCTATAGAATTAATAATTAATGGTCATTATATCTTTGTATTATTTAATATCATTAAATCTCCTTCTAATCTAATCATTTTAAATTTATTATGGCTAAAAAAAAAATCTAAAAATAGATTAGATTTCCTATAGTCTTGAATTTTTTAAAAGTATAATTTAGAATATAGTTGATCAAGTAAAAAATCATAAGTTTAGTATAATTAAACCTATATTTATAAGTACAAGAGATTTTTTGTATGTTGCAAAAGAAGGATTACCTTGTGTCATTTATATTGCATCTATTTTTAATAGTGAAAAGACTTTAAGTGGCATTCAAAGCTAATATCAAGATTTTAAAGATATATTTAAGAAGAAGAATGTAGATACTCTATCTACCCATTGTTCCTATGAGTGCTCAATTGACCTTTAAGAAAGGACTCAATCATCTTTTGGAACAATTTACAGTTTATCACAAAATGAATTGGTTGAATTTAAGGAATATATTGAAGAAAATTTGGCCAAAAACTTCATATGCCATTCCAAATTTCCAACAAAAGCTCCAATTTTATTTGTAAAGAAAAAAGATGGATCATTGCAAATGTATGTTGATTGTTGAGAATTCAACAAAATGACCATTAAGAATAGGTACACACTATCTTTGATATTTGGAATTTTTGATCATTTGAATCAAAATAAGATGTATACAAAAATAGATCTATAAGGATTATACAATCTAGTATGCATTAAAGAAGGAGATGAATGGAAGATTATATTTTGAATAAGTTGTAGGTATTTTGAATATAATATTATACTTTTTAGACTTACAAATATATCAACAGCTTTCCAATATCTAATGAATGATGTTTTTTGAGAGTTTTTAGATGACTTTGTTGTCTATTATCTAGAAAATATCTTAATCTATTTTAAAAACACAAAAGAATAAAAATTTCATCTTTGTCATGTATTACAAAAACTAAGAGATGAGGGACTATATGCGAAGATAAAAAAGTATATATTTCATACTACTTAGGTCAATTTTTTAAGATACGTCACTTGTATTTTGAAAGAGAGGGTACTGATCTTGTTTTCTTCACTCCATGGAGTAAATCTAGTACCACCATTGTATTAAAAAGATTCCCATTCATTAAAAGAACCACCATGCCACTTGAATTTGTCGAATTTGGAGGAAAGCTCAAAACTATCATTGCTAACTTCACTAAATCTTTTAGAGAATTATAATTTCAACTCCTAAATCATGTGAATGATTATAGGTGCACTCATAGGCTTTTAGTCAACCATCATAGTAATGACTAAAAATTTCTAAATTATTAAATTAACTAAGTTGCTATTCTAATTTTTTAACTCTTATCACTTTAGTCCTAATTAATCTAATTCAAGGAATTAGGCTATAATTTATACGATCAAGGGTTGTAATCCTAAAAATTCTATAAAACTAAATTTTACTTATATAAATCCTAATCTAACATGCTTAATTATCATAAAATAAGAAAATAATAAAAATTTAAATTTTAGAGTATAATTGAGAGCTTATAAAGTTTTATTTATTGTAAAAATAATTAAAACTTTGATCTTGTTTCATAGAACTTCTTTGGTATACTTATCCTTGCTTTCCTTGTAATTATAGTAATAAGAGTTCTTGAATTTAGTTACATATTTGTTCTACTTGCTTCTCTCAATACAACAACTTTTTTGGTGTAGATTTTAAACATCATTTTTGACTTCCTCTATGGATTTTGGAATACTATCTTTATAGTTGATATTAGAGATAGGTGAGATTTCTATCTTAAGAATATTGACAAGCTTGTGAGGATTTGCAATGGTTACAAATCTATTCTTTCTTCTATCAAAAATAGCATCAATAATTATTTCTTCTATAGACAACTCAAACAAATCTATAAGTCAAATTATAGGACAATAATTTACAACCTCTAGTATTAAATTAAAATTATGATAAAAGGTAGTCTATTCTCTTTAAGAAAAAAATCAATATTAAAGAATTAAAATATTAGATTAAAGATAGATAGTCCACAACCTTCAAAATGTAATAATAAAAGTAGAATAGTTTAGTCACATCTAAAAACAAGACAAGAACAATGAAATAGCACTCTTGTCAAATTATCAAGGATATAAATCTCAAAGAACCAAAAATTCTATACGCTCTTGTGTAATTCAAAAATAATAGATATTCACTCAAAACTAATATAATCTTGAAATTAGAATAGCTATTGCCAAAGATAAGAAGACTTAAGAATCTAGAAATAAGATTAACGACAAAAAAAGTATTGATAAGAGTAAAGAAGGCTTCATTCTTACCTCCATATATACTATCTAATTAGAAGCTAAGTAATAATATCCTATAGAACCTTTGACACATATTCAACTTGAAAAACTTATGTCCAATTTATAAGACAAGCTTCATATATGTGCGCCATGTAATTCGTTTGTTCCATAAGCTACTAACATGTATAATTTGTGGCTAATTTATTGGCTAAATTTCTAATCTATTAATAAACTATAAATATGTTTAAAGTCAAATTTATACCTATAAAGCTTTTAATTAAATTAAATGAGTATAAGATTAATATCAAAAGATGTGAATTAGAGTTCCAAGAAATGTATTCTTGAGATTAAGAATTTGCTCGACATAACTTCTAATATATAGTAGATATTAAGAAGCTTTTCAATAAGTATTCATATTTCTTAAGGATATGAAAAAGCTTAATAGATAACTTAGCTAATAGTTTCATTGAATATTTGAGGATTAAATAATGATAATAATAGGCCTTTTTTATCATATTTTAATCTCTAATAAAATTGGCTTATAAATAATTATTTATTTCAATTGATGTCACAAATCAATTGACTAAAATAACATATATAAATTGATATAAGCATGATTTTTAATGGAATGAGAAAATCTTTGTTGTTGTCCATTCGATCTTATCATATTTTTTAAATGCTTCTACATGTTAGGGACCATATACAAGATAAGGATTCAAAACTAAGAAATAGAGTTAACTTGATATTAGAATAATAACTGGATAGAAGATAAGAAGATTTTGGCTAGACTACAAGAAGTGAGTTGTGAAGACTGAGGATCTTCTCAACCTCGACTCCTATATATATTAGATCCTAGGAAGCTTCTTCAAAAGTTTTCATGAGGCTTGGAAAAAAAACAAGCCTAAGTTCCTTCTTCGACAACTTCTTAAATCATCTAAAGCCTCCTAAAATCTACCAAGATCTCATATGACCTTCTAGAACTTATTTAGAATCTAATGGAACCTTTTAGAATCTTCTTAGAACATATTAGAACCTTCTAGAATCTTCTAAGATCTACAAGAATCTTTTTAGTACCTTCTAGAATCTTGTAGAACCTTCTCGAACCTTTTTTAGTTGTATGTCCGTGATATCACTTCCTCTTCTAACTTCAAGGTCTTCGAGAAGCAATGTTGTTGCAAATCAGTATATATGTAAGAAGCTGAAGATCTATCACATGATGTCTGCTATATATTCTAGTTATTTTTCATAAAGCAAATGATTTAAAGGTCCATGTAGCCATCAATAGTGCCTCAAGCCTTCTAGTTGTGACTAAGCATGAACTTTGATATCTTCGTTATGAAATTGTCCTGTAAACACTCCTTCTAGGCATTCTTCATAGGCAAATTCTATCTCAAATACAATTACCAAAGACTTGTTACTAAGTATTCTTTGATGTCTTTGTGGTTCAGGTGGCTCTTTATCTCGGGGTCACCTCTGCAAGCTACTTGGTTGAGATGGTATGACAGGTAGAGTGTCTATTTTTTGACTATCCATATTATATAAAGTAGATAAGTCCAAAAGTACATAAACAAACTATGGTTGTGAACTCAAATTACTGACTTATACTGTTCCAAACATTTGAAAAAACTACCTCTTTAGAGGATGCCTCCTCTCCTTCTTTATGAGGCTTAGAACTAAGAATCTTCATCGTGAAGCTATTTTATCAAGCAATTGTTCTTCATTTTGCTACTTTTGGTCTAGATGGATGTCTTTGATAGAACTTTTAAACCTTCATTTGTGTATTTATGTCAAGGACATATACTAGAAAGTTGTAGAAGATTCTAAAAGCTGCTTAAGAAGCTTCCTAGCTTGTGAAAGTTGCTTGAGAAGCTTCTTAGTTTATAGAAGCTACTTGAGAAGCTTCCTAGCTTGTAGTATATATAGGAACTGAGACTGAGGGGATCCTCAGTCTCGATAACACACCTCTTGGAGCTCTAGCTCACCTCTCTAGTGTTGTTATTGTATTCATCTGATTAATCTAATTCTTGTCAATTTTTCTTGAGCTTCTTGTTTAGATTTTCAGTCAATATTCTAAATTCATGACAATTTGTCGAGACTGCACTCATCTTTCATATCAGAGCTAATTCCTTCTTGTTAGAGTGTGGATTATCTCTCTACTTGAAGGTGCTAGGATTTTAGAGGTTGAGGATTACCCTCTTTTAAATTGATATTTCTTCTATTAAAATATTAGAGTCTTATCTTTCTTAGAAAGAGTGGATTATCCCTCTTCTTGAAGGTTTTAAGATATTTTAGAGGTTGTGGAGTACCCTCCTCTAAACCAATACTGCCTTCTCATAGAGTAATTTTTTTTTTTTTTTTTTAGAATGGCAGGAGGTCAAAATATTAGTATGACTAAAAGTTTGGAGTCTAAATTGGATGCCATTATGAATGCTCTTGCTACGTTATTATAGAAAACTGTAGAGATTGAAGGAATCATTGCAAGACTTCATAATGATGGAGCATTTGGGATGGTACAATCGAGGATTCACCAACCTCAAGCTTCAGCACCAAGAGAAGCAGCTTTGCCTCTAGTTCAACAAGGACCGTTGGTCTTACAATAAAAAGAGTCCCGAATTAGCCTTCTAAATAAGTTCGATAGTACGTATTTCAAGTTTTGAGGTTTTATCAATCAAATTAGATTGATAACAGCTTTATAGCCCAAACGCTATCCGATAGAGAAGTCACTTATTAGATTGGTTGGAACTTTGCTTACAGCGCAAGCTCTATCATGGTTTGTTCCTTTGTTTGAGAAAAGATTGTCAATTTTGAACAACTTCAAAAAAATTTTGGAAGCGTTTGTGGAAGCATTTGGTGAACATGACAAGGCACGATGGGCTATAATAAAGTTCCGATTGCTATAACAAGGGGCATGCTCTGCGTCAGTCTACACATCAGATTTCAGACAATTAGCATACAACATCAACTAGGTCGAGGAAGCATTGATGAGTCAATTTTATTGAGGCTTGAGGAATGACGTGAAGGATTTGTTATTATCTCTTCTTGATCTGTGAATGCTCAACAAAGCCATTAGCTCAACTGTGAAGTGTGATAACTCCTTGTTCTAACGTCGCCAAGATCAACGCTTAAGACAACATATAACTCATGACGCTCCAATTATGTTAGCAAGCAGCCTTAATTTATATTTAGAGGTGGAAGTCATATAAATTGACGCAGTATGTATTAAATTCCTAACTCTAGAAGAAAAAAAGTGGCATATAGAGGAAGGACTATGCTTGTATTGCGGTGAAAAAAGCCATAGAGCTAGAAACTGTCTCAAGAAGCAAAATTGATGCATTATCAAGACCAGAGGCGTGTTTGTTTAAGAAAACAAAGATGCCCAGCCACAATAGGGACCGTTGTCATATTACGTGCTTTCTTGCTCAAGAACACGCCGGGCGTCTGGCTGTAAAAGATAGTATGGAGATTCGCTAATATTCAAGCAGTCTATCAGTTTTTGACTTTTGGAATATAAACAACTGTAATAATATATCGTAAATCTATATGGATGTCCTTTGATTGCTCGCCGAAGTCCTTCTCGTCCCAGCCGGTAGGTCTCTAGACATTACAGAGAATCCCGAACAATCCAATCTGCTAATCTCCAATACCGCTTTATACTCACGACCTTGTATCCACTGACTGTCTTGTTAGATTAATCCAAAAATTTTCATTCACTCCGCATACTCAATCCTATAGACACCCTTTTAATTCTTCAATCACAGACGTAACTTCGATTTTACAAAACAGTCAAGAGTAATCACACCCACTTCATTAAAATCCTGATTCACCAATACAACACTCACTTCAGCAACGATTGCCTCAGTCTTCTCAAAACCCTATGAAGAAAAAAAACCCCAATTCTCTGTCTTTTTTCCCCACCCCAAAGCATGAAGCTCTCTCCGACCCCTTCAAAACCTTTATTCTCTCTCCCTTCCATTTCTTAACCTATCCTCTCCTTTAATCCTAATTCTCCCCTCTCTCAAACCATAGCCTCTGAATTTCTTCAATCTTCCGTCTTGGATCTGAAATTGGCTCCCGCCGTCAGAGCTTTCTCCTCCATTTTTACCTTTAAGAGATCTTTTTACTGATAGGACGTTCTCGAAATGGCACAAAGGACAGAACAGCCTGAAATGAAATCGGAGCCCCATAATCAAGACCACATTGAGTCGCTCGACCAATTCAGGTCTCATATTGGGCAAGAGGCCCGTAGTAAGACCTAGATGTTTCCGTAATTGGACCGCATTGGGTTGCCTAACCAAGTCAGGTCTCATATTAGGTAAGAGGACTTCGATTGGATGTCTTCGAATTGATCCATTTGGCTCTTCGAACTAGGCTCACCCATCGTTGAATTGGTCCTTTCTCTTTCTGCTGACTCCCGTTATTGAAATCGAACGGAGCATTTCAGTATGCCCCGACTAACTGTAACAGGGTGATTGACCCTGGCCTCTCAGTATTTGTACTGAAATTGGTCGTTGCTCCCAATATTCGAGGTAACTGAACATTAATAAAAGTCCCCTTTCTTTATATTTTCACAGTATACTCGTGTTACAACATGACACCGTGCGGCTTGATAATTCAATACCACAACAACAATTAGGTTCTTCTCTTTCAGCTCAACCTATCCATTGCTTTACCATTCCTTTATCTTTTGGCCCTCAAAAACTAAAAACCTTAGCCTTGTTAGATTCAAGAACATTTACTTACTTTTTAGACAAAGAATTTGCTAAGCGTCATGAAATTCTTCTAGTACAAAAATCTAAATCCATTCATGTAGAAGTAATAGATAGACAACCTTTATTGTCTAGTAGTATCACCTATGAATCAGAACCTATAGAGGTAATATTTAAAGACCATAGTAGTTTGTATTATTTTCAATAATATTAGAATCACATCAAATCCTATTATTCTTGATCTTTCTTGGTTAGAATTGCATAATCCATTCATAGATTAGAAGTTACGAAAGATGACATTTCCTGTAGAACATTTTGAGAGTAAGCATGTTAAAAGATCCCAAATCAAAAATCCTTATTTATTGGAGCAAGAGTATTTGTAACATCGTCCAAAGAAGGCACACCGTTTGTCATTTATGCAACTCCAACTAGCGGAGAGAAAATTTTGACAGTAAATATACTAGAGCAATATAAGCATTTTGAAGACGTATTTCAAAAGAAGAATGCCGACATGCTACTAGAGCATCGACTATACGATTGTGCCATAGACTTGTAAAAAGGAGAAAAACCACCTTTTGGCCTAATCTACAATTTGTCGCAGGCAGAGTTAGCAGAGTTGCAGAAGTACATTGACGAGAATCTAGTCAAGAACTTCATTCATCATTTGAAGTCGCCATCTAGGACACCAATCTTATTTGTGAAGAAGAAAGATGGCTCACTGTAGATGTGCATGGATTATCGAGCTCTCAACAAGATGACAAAGAAGAATTGTTATCCATTATCCTTGATATCAGGTCTTCTAGAGTAACTTGGACGTGCAAGGATCTTTACAAAGATTGATCTAAGAAGAGCTTACAACCTCATGCAAATCAAAGAAGGAGACAAATAGAAGACAATTTTTTGTATAAGGTATGGCCATTTTGAATATAATGTCATGCCTTTCGATCTTATCAATGCTCCGACAGACTTTCAATACATGATGAATGACATCTTTTGGGAGCACCTTGACAATTTTGTTGTCATCTATCTAGATGATATTTTGATATTTTCTAAGAACATAGAAGAGCATGAGAAACATGTTCATCTGGTCCTTGAAAAATTCCACGAGTGAGGACTTTACGCCAAGTTAGAGAAATGCTTATTTAACCAAACCAAGATAGAATTTTTGGAATTCATTGCAACTACGGAAGGCTTGAAGTTGGATCCTAAGAAGGTGGAAGTAATTGTATGAGGAAAGTTTCCAAGACGATTAGAGATATAGAATGCTTTCTTGGCTTTGCTAACTTCTATCGGATCTTCATCAAGAATTATTCTCAAGTTGCTGCTCCACTCATTTAGTTGACATGTAAAGACAAGCTTGAATAGAGACCTCTAGCAGAAAAAGCATTTCAAGATCTTAAGACGGCATTTATTATGGCTCCAATCTTGGTACATCCAGACTTTACAAAGGCCTTCTATTTGGAGACCAATGCTTTAGATTTTGTTATAGAAGTTATACTTTCACAGATAGGCGCAGACGAGAAGCTTCATCCGGTTACATTCTACTCTCGAAAGTTTTCTACTCCCGAGATTAATTATGAAATCTACGATAAAGAACTTCTTGCAATAATAAATTTTTTTCAATAGTGGCATCACTTTCTCGAAGGAGCTGCGCATCTGGTGACCGTATATACGGATCACAAGAATTTGGAGTACTTCATGTTGGCTCGGATTTTGAATCATCATCAAACTTGATGGAATATATTGCTATCCAGGTTTGACTTTGTTATTACTTATCGGTCTAGAAAGCAACAAGGACTATCTGATGTATTATCAAAGAGATTGTATCTAGCACCAAAAGATTGAAGAAGTAGCATTTGATCAACAGTGTACAACATTGTTGAAGTCGAAACAATTCAAGCTTTGCTATGCTATAGTACCAATTGATGCTAACTTCCTCAACTAGTTACGTACTGCAACTATTAGAGATTTTGTAGCCCTCGATATCATGCAATGTATCAATAATGACAAGTTCAAGGTGGAAGGAGATCTTTTATACTTTGAAGAGTGGTTGTATATTCCAAAGGAACCAACACAACTCCAAGTTCTCCAATCTCGACACGACTTTTCAATTGCGAGATATTTAGGATTCAATAAGACCTTAGAACTTATTTTTTGAGATTTTTTGTGGCCCCAAATGTGGAAGGATGTCAAAGATTTTATCCTCTCCTGTGACATTTGTTGAAGATCCAAGAACTCCCGACATTATCTTTATGGTCTTTTTCAGCCATTGCCTATTCTACGTCGACCATCATCTTCACTTTCCATGGACTTCATTATGGACTTACCACCATCAAATTCATTTGACAACATCTTTGTTGTAGTAGATCGGCTTACAAAGATGGCATACTTTGTCCTTTGCAAGAAAACATCGTCAAGCAAAGACATAGCAAGGTTCTTCCTTGATAGTGTGTATCAATATCATGGTTTACCAGATGATATCGTGTCGGATTGAAGAATTTAATTTTTATCAAAGTTTTGGAGATCTCTCTTTGAGATATTGAAGGTGGATATCAAGCTTTCTTTGGCTTTTCATCCTCAAACTGATGGCCAAACAAAACAGTGTCGTATTACGTGCTTTCCTGCTTGAGAACGCGTCGGACGTCTGGCTGTAGAAGGTAGTATGGAGATTCGCCAATAGTCAAGCAGTCTATCAGTTTTTGATTGTTAGAATATAAACGACTGCAAGAATACACCGTAAATCTATACGGATGCCCTTCGACTGCTTGCCAAAGTCCTTTTTGTCCCAGTCTGTAGGTCTCTAGACGTTACAGAGAACCCCGAACAATCCAAACTGCTAAATTTCGATACCGCTTTATACTCACGATCTTGTATCCACTGACTGTCTTGTTAGATTAATCCAATAAATTTCATTCACTTCGCATACTCAATCCTATAGACAATCTTTTAATTTTTCATCACAGACGTAACTCGATTTCACAAAACAGTCAAGAGTAATCAAACCCACTTCATTAAAAATCCCGATTCACGATTACAACACTGACTTCAGCAATAATTGCCTCAGTCTTCCCAAAACCCTATGAAGAAAAAAAACCCAATTCTCTGTCTTCTTTCCCCATCCGAAGGATGAAGCTAGCTCTCCCCCATCCTTCAAAACTCCCCAAAAACTTATTTTCTCCCATAACCTTATCCTCTGAATTTCTTCAATCTTCCGTCTTGGATCCGGAATTGGCTCCCACCGTCAGAGCTTGGATCCAAAATTGGCTCCCACCGTCAGAACTTGGATCTAAAATTGGCTCTCGTCGTCAGAGCTTTCTCCCCCATTTTTACCTTTAAGAGATCCTTTTACCGAAAACAACGTTCCTTGAAACGGCACAGAGAATAGGAGAGCCTGAAACAGAATCGAAACCCCGTAATCGGGACCACATTGAGTCGCTTGACCAATTCAGGTCTCATATTGGCTAAGAGTCCAGTAGTAAGACCCGGATGTTTCCGAAATTGAATCAAATTGATCCTTCGCGTCAGATTGGCTGAGGCCCGTAATAAGACCTCGATTTTCCCGTAATTAGACTGCATTGGATTGCCCGACCAATTCAGGTCTCATATTGGGTAAGAAGACCCGGATTAGATTCTTGAAATTGGATCCAATTGGCTCTTCAAACCAGGCTCATCCATCGTGTAAATTGGTCCTTTCCCTTCCTGCTGACTCTCGTTATTGGAATCGAATGGAGCATTTCAGTATGCCCCGGCTGACTGTAACGGGGTGACTGAACTTGGCCACTCAGTATTTGCACTGGAGTTGGTCGTTGCTCCCAATATTCGAGGTAACTGAACATTAATAAAAGTCCCCTTTCTTTATATTTTCACGGTATACTCGTGTTACAACACGACATCCACCCCCTCTGAACCTGTGCATCCTCCGGTATGCACCAATTTATCCAATTGCTGTTTGATTTAGAAAATATCCTCTTCGTCCTTGTTCAATTTGTCTTCGTCACCTTCATTATCCAAATCACTTTCAATCTCTAGCTGCGGAATCTCTATACCTTCATTAAGGTCTTCCATATTCATCTCCGCATGTCTCCGTTTAAATATTTTTACTCGCTTCCCTGCAATTGGTATTTTCAATTTTGTACCATCTAACTCTCGTAACGAGTAAGTCGCATTATCATGAACAGTTGTTACTACATATGGTCCAAACCAACGTTTTGAAAATTTCCACAAAGTACTATATTGATTATCCAGACTATTGTCATAAACAAGTACCCAGTCACCTTCCTCGATTACTTTTGGTCTCAATCGATGTTGCTTATCGAATCGCACCTTGTTTTGTAACCTTGCTCTTTTTAACCTTCCCAATGCTATCTGGACATCTTCCGTTTTTTGCTCCAATTGTCGAATCCTAATAGCCAGAAGTTCTTCTCTTGACAATCCATCTTTCCATGGTAGCATATTCCAAGTAAGTACCTTTTCTTCAATCGGCATAATTGGTTTTCGACCTGTCATAAGTTCTACTGGCATATATCATGTCACCGAACTATGTGTTGTTCGATCATCCTATAATACAAATGACAAAAGCCATGGCCACTCTCTAACTTTCCCATTACAAGCTTTAACTAATGCTTTCACAATCGGTGGGTGATCGCGTTCGCTTTTTGCATTCCCTTCCGGATTATAAGCAGTAGCCAGTGATAGTTTAACTCCACATCTTTCAAAGAACTTACGAGCTTCTTGTGCATTTAATTCTCCACGATCTGCAGTGATTTTTCCTATGCATCTGTAGCGGCAAATGACATCTTCAAGCAAAAACCTACAAATTCCCTATGTAGATTTTGTCCTCAATGCTCTTCCTTCTACTTGATTTGATAAATCTTCACGAGCTAAAACCAAATATCTCATCTGCCATAACCCAACCGACATAATAACCAAATCAACAACCCATTTAAAATGAATAGCCAGAGGATACGTAGGATGAAGACCATCTCGATGTCGGATATTAGAATACGATTGACAGATTTCACATGACTCTACAAATGAGAGCACATCTCGATACATATTTTTCCACCAATATCATTCCTTGAGTTTAGCAAAAGAAGCCCAAATTCCTCTATGCCCTGCCCATAAACTATCATGAAACTCCTTTAATAATTTTAGTTTTTCTTCTTTTTTGCCTATCACTCGTCGTGGCATCCCAATTCCTTTCTTCGGTCTCTTCCATAAGAATCCTTCTCAAAGTAAAAATCCATATGTATTTTTTCTTAATTGTTTGAATTTTTCTGTAGACCAATTCCCCTGCTTAGTCAAGGTATTCAAGTAATGACCAATATCCAATAATTCTCCTTCATAAGATTCTTCAAGAAATAGCTTGTCTTCTCTGTTGAGATTTGATATTGAATAGAATTTCGATCTGACATCATCAATGTCTTCAACCATTTCGTCCTCCCTCTCGTATCTTGCTCGAGATAGCATGTCTGCTACTAAATTGTCTTTCCCAGTAATATGCTTAAATTCTGGATTTAGTGACTTAATATAAGCAATCCATCTCAACACTGCAATATCTGGCATTGAACAGTTAATAATCATTCCAAGCAATGGCAAGCAATCTATTTCAATTACTACTGCTGCCCCAATCAAATAGTCCTTTTCAGCTTTCATAGCCGAAACAACTCCCCAAAGTTCTCTTTTGACTTGCGAATATGCACGCTGACGAATACTTAAAACTTTAGCCCCAAATCGAACTACAAATCTACTCCCATTTGAATCATCTTGACCCACAGCCCATCCAATGGCAATTAGACTAGCGTCCACAGTAAGAATCACTGGTCTATTGCACTTATAATCAATCTTCCTCAATATTGGAGGTGACATCAATAATTTCTTCAATCTTTATATTGCCTGAATATGCCTTTCTTCCCATTTAAATCGGTAACCCTTGCATAACAGTTCATATAATGGATCCGCTATGTGAGCATAATAAGGGATCCAGATTCGATAAAATACACATGCACCTAAAAACCTGCGAACCTCTGTTAAAGAATCACAATCCTCTTTCATCCTTCCAATTGCATCAACTTTAGTCGGATCTGGTTTTCTTCCGTAAGATCCACATAAATGTCCAATAATCACAACCTCTCGTACTCCAAATATGGACTTCATACCCGATAATGTAAGATGAACTTCTCCAAGCCGAGTTAAAATCTTTTCACAATCTTGTATATGATCAACAACATATTTGCGACACCCCCTCGTATCTAAAGTTTCATCCTTGTCTCCTTCTCTGCATCCTTTTATAGGAACATCATCCAGAAAAGACATAGACTTTTCCGGAATAAAATCTCTCAATACCTTATTCATCCCATTCATCATATGCGCAACTGAGTTGGTCGCGCCTTGAGGAAGAGTGCACATTCTAACCAATCCAAGTGGTGTCCTCATTGTTGTCATATCTCTACTTCCTTCGACAAGTTGAAATTGATCATAACCTGAATACAAGTCACCTATTGAATAGATCGCCTTTCTAGCAAACGCCTCAGCAAATTCATCCACAATAGGTCCAATTCCTGCATTCTTGACAGTTACTGCATTCACCAGTTGCATATCTTGAATAAACCGTAGTGACCCATTCTTCTTAGGTACCATAAACCATCGACTAGAATACGGCGCAAATGAGGGTTCCAATATTTTTATCTTTATTTTTTCTTTTAATAGCTCAACCAATTTAGGTAAATGTGCCCTCGGTACTAGAATCGATCTTAGATTCCAAGGTACATGTGGTACAGTGAAGATAACCATAGGTGTTACAATATTTGGATCCACACACCCAATTTCATGAGACTCGAAGGCAAACGATCTACCTTGTTTAGCCAACATCTTTTTGAAGCAAGTAATTTCCTCCGACAATAAAGAACCATGAGAACCAATCTTTAATTCTTCAAAAGTCTCTTTAGTAAACTGATGTCCAATACTCATTGGATCTCTTAAACTTGATTCTTTTGATGCTTCTCCCATTTGTTCTTTAGAATCTCCTAGTAATGGTCCGACAACAGGCTTTACCTTCTTATCTGCCATTTTATATCTCGTCTCTATAGTGACTTCTGGTACTTGAAAAGATTCAAGTATGGTATAAACCTCTCTTGAATGAATCTCAACAATCTTATCATTATCCCCTAACCCAATAGATGTAATCAACTCCAATGAATCTTCCAGTCCATTTTCTTCATAAACACCTAAAATCCTCTCATCATCTTGCAATGTACCTAACTTGAGTAATTGTCCTTCAATATCATATAATCTTTTTCTTTCTTTTCTTTTAAAATCATTAACTTTTTTATACATAATATTTCCATTCTCCAATATACCAATAAAACTCGCATCAAAGGCACCTTCATCTCGCGAGAGTACCTTCTCTTTTGTACCTCCATAATCTCACTTTACAGTGGTACCTCTCCAAAATCCTTAAATCCTTCAACAATCTTTGGCAATGGTTTCTCCCTCAACCTATCTCGATTCCGTTCATGGTTAAGAGGTACTGTTAGAGATTGTACAGCTTTCTTCCCATCTTCGCTCCGTATCCTTGCATAAGCAGAACCATTGTCAAGTACTTTTGTTTCCATCTGTGTTGCTGTAATATAAGGTTGTCCTAAAATCAACGGATAAGACGTTGTATCTTGAACAAAGAAATGTTGCTCTGTCGTAACATTCCCAATCCAAATTTTGACATCTGGACAAGCTCCATATAATTCGCCCCGTGTGTTATTAGCTGCTCGAATTGCCCATCCATGTTCCATATCAATTGGCCATTTTTGCTTCTTTTAAAGATCTTTAGACATGAGATTTATTTCAGAACCATGGTCGACTAAAGCAACAATTGGTTCTTCTATATCTCCTACTTTCACCAATACCTCAGTAGTTGCCCTTGCCCAATGCTTTCGAGTATATTAGGTCAAAGTTTTTATTTCTTTATCACTATAATCTTCAAAATGTACTCATTGATTATACCCATTCTTTTCATTTGTTGGTTGCTTGTAACCAATATTAATCTCTTCTTCATGTTTATATATTCTTGCATCAATAGTATGATTCATTCTAGTTTCGCCCATTAATTGCCTCTTTTGCTTAATGCTGTCAATGATAACATCATGAAACTCCTACTTTGCAATTTTCAAAACTTCTTTCAATGTGAATTCCACCTTAGCATTTAATATACGTTCTTCCAACACCCCTTTCAAATTTGTTGCCGCTTCAATGTGAGAAAGTAGCTTATAAGCAATTGATTTATCCTTATCTTTTGTCTCCTTTGTTTCTTCTCCTAATGATGCTGAGGTATCCTTTACATGCAATTCTTGTGAAGCTGCCTCCCAAGCCTTGTCTCCTCGAGTTTGCCTCTTAGAAGAATTTCCTTCTTTAGTATCATCAAAATTTCCTCGTCTCTTTTCTTCCATCAAAGCTTCATGTTGGCTCTTAGCAATATATGCATGAACTGAAAGAGACTCAACAGGATCCTCCCAACCTGTTCTACCTCATATTGTAGCTGCAGTCCTCAATAACGCTTCTCGAGGTAATTTCCCTTTTTATATTGTAGAAACGGCAGAAGCCCAAAACTCACTAGTTTCCATACTTCCACCATTTTCATCATCTACTCTAGCACCATAACTTGCACTTTCTCGTGCTGCTGTTTCATGCTCTTTTAGATAATCTTCAACCAATGCTCTCATTCCTCCCTTGCCAAAATTAGTTTGAAGAAGATCATCCCTATCTTTCAATGCTATCTTTCCATCTTTCCAGCAAATAATTTCCTGCCGTATCATATTATTAAATTCATTACAAACTTTTCTAGTGTATGAAGCGTCATCACACCAAATGCATCTTTGTACATATCCTTGTTTTGAAACATTCTTCGAATTATTTGTAGAAGTATTCTCTTCAAGTCTTGCCAATTTGATTTGAAGATCTCGCATTCCTCGTATAATTTCTTCCATCCCCATATCTGCTTTCTTTGATAAGGATGTCGAAGGTTGAACTGTAGGCATTGTTGGTGGTGTTGTACATACTGGAGCTTTGGGTGCTTGTACTGTTTTCGGAATATTGCTCCTATCCTTCCTCCTTTCTTTTTTTGTAAGCAACCCCACCGCATCTTCAACGTTCTTCCACTTCGTTGTCAATCCTTCATCTTCTTCTTTGTCTTCAAGAAGGGGTTCTAATTTCTCTTACAATTCTCCATCAGCAGCTTGAAGAAATAGATCAACTTTGTTCGGCTCCAATGTCAATTTTTCTACCTTCGACAATTGAGAGTACTGCCTCTCAAATTTCCTTAGTAGCTCTGTTGCTTATAAATTCTTATTAGGCTGTTCAATCCATTCCAGAAACAGCTTCTTAGTAACGCGATCAGCATCTTCCAAGAAATATTTGTCTTTCAATGCATGTGAAAAAACCTCCCATGAATTCCCATAACGATCCGTAATCGATGTAATATGGTCTCTTATCTCCAATATCGTGGCAAGTCCAAATAGTTCAACCATTTTCTTCTCAGAAATTCGATTTAATTCCATTTCACAAACATAACATCTTAAATACCTTGAAATATTCCTCCCATCAAATTGATCAATTTTATTGACCATTGCTTGCAATGCTTTGGTTGCCAAAGCTTCCTTTCGATCATTGCTTTGTTGTTGCTGTATTGATAATGAGAAGGCTTGAAACATACTAGCAATAGACGGATCCATGTGCATACTTTGTCCTTTAGGAGAATCCCCACCAAAAACTCCTCCCAAAAATCCTTCAAAATTTTTATTTTCGTTTCCCATAAAATAAAGATAAAATCAAACAAAATCCAATACCTTCCACCTCAAGCTTTCACGTCGGGTTCACCACTTTTATCGTATTACGTGCTTTCCTGCTCGAGAACGTGCCAGGCGCTTGGCTGTAGAAGGTAGTATGGAGATTTGCCAATAGTCAAGCAGTCTATCAGTTTTTGACTGTTGGAATATAAACAATTGCAAGAATACACCGTAAATCTATATGGATGCCCTTCGATTGCTTGCCAAAGTCCTTTTTGTCCCAGCCGGTAGGTCTCTAGAGGTTACAGAGAACCCCGAACAATCCAAACTGCTAAACTTCGATACCGCTTTATACTCACGATCTTGTATCCACTGACTGTCTCGTTAGATTAATCCAATAAATTTCATTCACTCCGCATACTCAATCCTATAGACACTCTTTTAATTTTTCATCACAGACGTAACTCGATTTCACAAAACAGTCAAGAGTAATCAAACCTACTTCATTAAAAATCCCGATTCACGATTACAACATCAGAGCTTGGATCCGAAATTGGCTTCCACCGTCATCTTGGATCCAGAATTGGCTCCGGAATTGGCTCCGGAATGAATCCACCATCAGAGCTTGGATCCGAAATTGGCTCTCGCCGTGAGAGCTTTCTCCTCTGTTTTTACCTTTAAGAGATCCTTTTACCAAAAACAACGTTCCCTGAAACGGCACAGAGAATAGGACAGCCTGAAACAGAATCGAAACCCCGTAATCGGGACCACATTAAGTCGCCTGACCAATTCAGGTCTCATATTGGCTAAGAGTCTAGTAGTAAGACCCGGATGTTTCCGAAATTGGATCAAATTGATCCTTCGCGTCAGATTGGCTGAGGCCCGTAGTAAGACCTCGATTTTCTCGTAATTAGACTGCATTGGGTTGCCCGACCAATTCAGATCTCATATTGGGTAAGTAGACCCGGATTAGATTCTTGAAATTGGATCCAATTGGCTCTTCAAACCAGGCTCACCCGTCGTGTAAATTGGTCCTTTTCCTTCCTGCTGACTCTCGTTATTGGAATCAAACGGAGCATTTCAGTATGCCCCGGTTGACTGTAACGGGGTGACTGAACTTGGCCACTCAGTATTTGCACTGGAGTTGGTCGTTGCTCCCAATATTCGAAATAACTAAACATTAATAAAAGTTCCCTTTCTTTATATTTTCACGGTATACTCGTGTTACAACACGACAATGGGTGAATCAAACTTTGGAGCAATATTTACGATGTAGCATCAATTATCAGCAAGATGATTAGTCTGCATATCTATCGTTAGCCGAGTTTGCATATAATAACACTCTTCATGTATCGACTCAACAAACACCTTTCTTTTCCAACTATGGATATCATCTGAAGCTTGATTTGTTGAGTCTGTCAACCAATAACAACCTGATAGCTGAAGGATTTGTGAAACAACTATCAGAGCTTCAAACTACATTGAAGCTTCAATTGCAAACGGTCCAAGAAGCTTACAAGGCGTCAGTAGATAAATTTCAGAATCAGGCATCTACTCTCAAAATTGGAAATAAAGTATGGCTGCTTCGATGGAATATCAAAACCAAGTGGCCATGTGATAAGTTGGACTACTCAAGATTGGGACCATTTGTCATCCAGAAGCAAATCAATCCAATGGCATACCGTTTGGGATTATCGGCTGCTATGAAGGTACATCCTATCTTTCATGTTTCTTTGTTAGAGCCTTATCGAGAGTTGTCTTTTCTTGGAAGAGTGCAATGTCTGCCACCTAGTATTGAAATTGAGAACTATAAGGAATATGAAGTAGAAAAGATACTAGATTCAAGGCGTTGTCATATTGTAATATGACTATATGGTGGAAGATGATAATATGGATCTTATTATAGAATAGCCAAGTTAAAAGATAACGTAGAAAAATATGGTTTAAAGATAGGGAGGTAATAAAACTTTTAGTAGTAATGTTGCATTTTTAAAAAAGTAACTTCTATTTACTTTGTAGGGCCATAAATAAGGTAAAATAAAGTAGAATAGAAAAATAAATGATATAAGCATCTTTAGAAGAAAGTTAAGAATAAATTCTAGTAAAAATTATTTCGAAAAACTAGATATTGATATCTAGAGAAGGCTGGTTATAAACCAGGGTCGATATCACACCCTAAGGCACAAAACCGAGTCTCGATAACGACTTCAAGATTGTTTGGCAGATTGGAGAGTGGAATTTGATAGAAGATTGGATAGAATTTCTATGAGCATTGGTTTTTGGTGATTTGGATCTATACTAACTTTGTAAGAGCTTTGAAAATTCAAGGTTTTTTTTGGATGACTTGGATTTTGTGAAATAAAATAGGGTTTATATTTTGGGTGATTTCAAGAGTTTTGTAAAAGATCTATAAGTAAAATTTTGTGGATTAATGGTTATAGTTGTGTTCAATATATGGTGTATTTTTTTTTGATCTAATGGTTGAATTGAGGATTATTGAGGTTTAAGTGAGTCAATGTCTAAGAAAGTAGAATTTTAGGTCCAGTAAGTGTTTTCAAGATTTCATGCAATCTACTAATTTGATTAGAGTGAAATTTATATTAGAGGATACTAGACTTATTTTTCTATGTGTATGAAAATTTTGAAATCAATCGAATGGTGAAAAAGAGAGGTATTGGCTCTAAAAGATTGGCATCAAAGTTGGAGAATGAAGCCAACCAATACCTGAGCACATTTTTGAGGTTATCGTCTATTTGGTAATTTTAATCCTTTTCAAAAAATTTGTGCTTATTTTCAACTTAGTTTTTAAGAAGTGTGCAAAATTTGAGTTAAGATCAATGGTTCAAATAATAGTTATTGAGGTTTAATTTTGTTATAAAAATTACTAGGATTTATTTAGGATTTGATTTAGGGTTTGAGGTTTGATTAGGATTTGGTTTAGGATTTGTTTAGGATTTGATTTAGGATTTAGGGTTTGATTAAGATTTGGTTTAGGATTTATTTAGGATTTAGCATTTAGTTAGGGTTTAGAATTTAGTTAAGATTTCATTTAGGATTTAGGGTTTGATAAATCTAAGCACTTTCGATGAAATTTTTTAGTGCGATAAATTTTCAACTTCTCTCATTGGTATTGACTCGCAATAGGAGTGCTTCTTTAAGACCTCAAAGCTAAAGGAGGGGGTAATGTCAAGGACATATATTAGGAAGTTGTAGAAGATTCTAGAAGCTACTTAAGAAGCTTCTTAGTTTGTAGAAGCTATTTGAAAAGCTTCCTAACTTATAGTATATATAGGAACCGAGACTAATGAGATCCTCACTCTCAACAACACACCTCTTGGAGCTCTAGCTCACCTTTCTAGTGTTGTTCTTGTATTCATCTGATAAATCTAGTTCTTGCCGATTCTTCTTGAGCTTCTTGTATAGATTTCCAATTAGTATTCTAAATTTGTGATAATTTGCAAGGTTGTTAGTTGGTTCATATATGCGATTATTGATATCATATTGTTGTTCTCGTTTTGTGCAAGCTTCAGTATACCAAAGCTATTGAACTAATAGAAGTGGGTTCAAATACGAAAAAAGACTGGTTATATGAATTGGGTCTGTTAGTGTCATAATTGACTGTACTCTACCTATCTGAAATCAATTATCAAACTACAAAACATCAAGGCTTACTACTTTTGTCTTGATTCAATACATAATCTATTCTACGATTATCAATTCAACAATACTTCTCTCAATCATAATTCTTCATAAGCAAATAATAAAAACAAAGAAAACAAAGAGGTAGCATCAAGCTTACCCTGGCTTACGACTTTCACAGTTTGGTTCTTAGCTTATGACTTTCACAGTCTGGCTCTGATCTCTCTTTCCTCAACCTATTTATCCTACCAAAAAGATGATCCGTCGGCTAGCGGATTCCAAAGGTTATGACCCTTTGAATTCTTAACCATTTATTCTACTAACAACCTACTGTTATCAAGTAAACTACCTAACCATCAGTCTAATTCTCAAGGTTATCAATAACCAACTAGTAACTTATTACAAAGTTTATTTACCTATTCTACACATATCCATGCCAATGGATCAGATGTTCAAACCTTTTATATCTAATCCTTGAATCTAATTCTTCTTCTACATCAAATTCAACTTGATTATTGATTTCAACCATAAGAGGTAGTAATTACCTTAGACCTTGTATGTTCGATTTTTTATACCTTTTCAAAAGTGAAACATGAAAGACTGGATGAATTTTATGGATGAAGGTAATTCCAAGTAATAAGTTATATTATTGATTTCTTTCTAAATCACAAATGGTTCAATCTTTGGTAGTTCAACTTATCACATGGTTTGTTGGTTTTTATACTTCTCCGAAGAAGCTACACTTTATCACCAAATTAGAATAGAAGATGTTCCTTCTTTAATTCATCTCCCATTAATTTATAACGTCGTTGAACCCTTTCTAAGTAAGTTTTCATAGTTGCTTGAAGTTCGGCCATGTTTATAATAAATTCCTTTCCTAGTGGATTTGCCAACTTTAAAGCCTCTATCATATCCAACTTTGAATGATGACCATAGTTTGAATAGAATGACATTTGTTGTGTAGATGCATGGATTGTGTTGTTATATGTAAACTTTGCCAACAAAAAGTAGGAAGTCGAGTTGTCTTATTCATAGTTGATAGTACACTTCAAATATTGCTCAAGAATTTAATTGACCTGCTCTATTTGGCCATCAATTTGAAGGTGGAAGGCAGAAGAAAGCTTGATGTCAATCTTAAGAATCTTAAAGAATACCTTCCAAAATGTTGATATGAATTGTAGCATACAATCTGATACAATATTCTTTAGCAATCCATGGTAATAATAGACATTGTTAATAAAGAATCTTGCCCTCTCTTCACCAATAATTGACTTCTTGTAAGGTATAGAATGTGCAATCTTGGTCAATTGATCAACAACTACAAAGATAGTGTCAAATAAATTTGATGGTAGAAGATCTAAAATAAAATCCATGGAGATATATGACCATAGTTGTCTTGAAATAAAAAGGATTTAAAGAAGTCCATATGGCTAGTGTCGAGGGTTCTTTGACCTTAAACAAGTATAAGATGATAGTACAAATTTCTTAACTTCTTTCTACATTTTAAGCCACCAAAAGTCTTTAGACAAAAGCTCCAATGTCTTGTTAAATGTGAAATGTCCAACTATAAGAAAGTTATGGTGTGTTTGAAGAATGCACAAGCAAGTTGGCCCTTTAGGAATGAACTAACGTTCTTCATAAAACAAGAAGTTTTCTTCAATCTTGAATTTAGAAGATACTTCACAAAGGTTGTTGGTAAGACACTTGATATTAAGAATAAGAGGGTCTATGGTTGAGGCTTTACGAACTTGATCAAGAAATGATAAATCTACAAGAATTGATATATTAGTTGCTCAAAGATAAAATTACTCAAGCTTTAACAAGGTTGTTTATTATTGATAATATGCTACCTTGCATTCTTTTGGTTTAAAGTAAGAACATCTTGATCATGCATCTGATAACCTTTGTTGGCTTTTGGATCAATATGTGATACAAAAGTCAAATTATATTAAAGAAATACTCTAACGCACTTAACAATGGTTTAAGACTTGAACTAACATGAAGTATTCAAGATTCTTCTGATTTGTATACATAATTACTTGATGAGATGTACCTTCAAGAAAGTAGTACTATTCTTAGAAAGAATCCACGTTAGCAAGTAGTTCTTTATTATGGATTTTATAGTTGATTTTTGTTGTTGAGAATTTTCTAAAATGGAATGCACTTAGGTGAAGTTTGCCATCTTTTCCATATTACGATAAGGCTACTTTCAATGCAAAGTCTAAGGCATTGGTCTCCATAAAATAGTGCTTATTGAAATCTAAATATATCAAAATTAGAGCTATTATGAAAGCATCTTTTAAGCTTTGAAAAGCTTTCTCTGTTTGGGGATCCTAGTCCAACTTATCTTTGTATGTCAATCATATAAGTGGAGCAGCAATCTTAAAGTAATTCCTAACAAAAATCCTGTAGAAGTTTATAAATCCAAGAAAGCATTCGACATCACATACAATTTTTGGCTTTACCTTATTGATGATTACTTGTATCTTCTTTGGATCCATAAAAAAGTCTTTGTTGGAAATAATATATCCAATAAATTTGACTTGAGGTGCATAAAATACATAATTTTCTAATTTTGTATATAGTCGAGCACTTCATAGCTTTTTCTGCATAAGGCGGATATATTTTTTGTGGTCTTCCAAATTTTTGGAAAAGATTAGAATATCATCCAAATAAATCATAACAAATTCAACAAGATGCTCATAAAATATGTCATTCATTAAGTGTTGGAATATAGCTAGTGCATTAGTAAATCCAAAAGGCATGACATTGTATTCAAAATATTCATACTTGGTGCAACATATTGTCTTCCATTCATCTCTTTCCTTAATGCGTACCAAATTATATGTATTTTGTAGATCAATCTTTGTAAATTTTTTTTCTCGGCTAAATTAATCTAAAAGTTTCAATATCAATGGAAATGGATATTGATTCTTTACTATTATTTTATTAAGACTGCAATAATTGACACACATCTATAAAGATCTATCTTTCTTCTTCACAAATAATATTGGAGCAATACCTAGTGGCTTGGAATGTCAAATAAAATTCTTAGCCAAATTTTCTTCAATATTATCTTTTAAAGTCAAAAGCTCATTTTAGAATAAATTGTAGATTGATCCAAATAATAGTTGAGCACTCTCTTGAAGGTCAATTGTACAATCATAAGGAAGATGCTTTAGGAGGATGTCTATATTTTTTTTTCAAATACATTTACAAAATCCTTATATGCCTCTAGAATTATTGTTGTAGCAACCACATGTTTTAATCATGGATTTGCGTAGATAGCAAACATAGTACCTTGTTTGGCTACCTTCAAAAATGTTCTAGTTCCAATAAATAAATGTTGTTTAAGTTTTGGCTTCTTGGTTGTTAAAAGCTTTTTCATAGATCTAAATATTCTATGATCTACTAGAAGAAATTCCCTATCTATCCATGGATTGTATTTTTTAAGCCATAAGAGTCTTAAAATGATTGAACTTTATGGTGATCTAATGATATTAAATATTATTTGATTGATATGATTATTGAAGATTATTTCTAATGGAATCGTCTCATGAGTGACATCTCTAGAGAATAAAGATCGACTATCTATTACTTCTATATGTACATCTTTGGGTTCTTTGAACATATAAATTTTGTATGATCTAAAAAATTCTTTGTCAATAAAACATATAGAGGCTCCTGAGTCAAATAATACATAATACTCTAGTTTTATAACTCCTAACTATACAAGTATAGTAAATCAATAGAAAGGGTTAGCAAATAATATAAGACCTTTTTTGGTTTGTGATAGTAAAGAATCCAACTGCATAATTTTTATTGTGGCTAGATGTCCTTATTTTTTTTACAAAGCTTTTGATGATGTAGCCACACTTTTCATTTAATATATACGTTGGCATTTCTCTAAATAATTATCAATCTTGTGGCCAAGTTTTCCACAATATAAGCATATGCCAAGTTCATTTTGATATTTTTTTCTTTCACAGAAAATGGTTTTGAAACAAACAACATCAATCTGCATATCTTTTATTTCCAAATGCTCATTAGAATTGGAACTGCATAATAATTGGTATATATATGTGGTATAATTGAAGAAAATTTATCTTGTTTTCATTAAAATAAATAATTATTGCACTTCACAACTTGACTAATGGCTTCATTGAGTGTTTGAAGATCTAGCATAGACAACAATAAGTCCTTGAAATCGTTTCTTAATTTCCAATGAAATTGGCTCATCAACACATCTTCTCTCTAATTTATATCATATTCTAATTATCAAAAATTTGAGATATACATTGATATAGAATGTATTTTTTGTCAAAGGCTTTGAATTTTAGTTGTTAAAAAATAAGCTTTATCATATTCACCAAATGCTTCTCCAAATACTATCAAAAATGCTTCAAAATTGTATAATATAGAAAAATTCTTTTGAAATAATAGAATGAACCAAGATAAAGCTTGACCTAAGAGCAAGGTTCCAACCAAACCAACATAAGATACTTCAATGGAATATTGTTGAGATTGAAGCAAGATAATTAATTGTACCTGGTTTACAAAGCCACAAAATTTTGATAAGGTGTCATCAAACTTTTTGAAAGGCTAATCCTTATTTTTTTTATTATTATTGTTATCAAATCATTGCCTTGAGTAGATGTATGTCCCATGTTTGTTGAAGCAAATATAATTGTTTGAAAATTTGGAACCTCTATTGTGATTTGTTGTGGGAGTTGAGGCACTTCGGCTCTTTGACCATTATATATGATCATATATAATTCTTCATTCTACTTTGACAAAGTCTATGTCTTGATCTTTAATACTTTAAGAGAATCAATAATAGAATCTAATTTGATATCTTTGGAGTCTGTCATATTAAATTTTCCATCTTTTGCCATAAAAAATTAAAGAAATATATACATTCAAAAGAAGAAAAAAAAACCAAATCTATGATATAAAGAAAAAAAATCAAAAGAATATTAAAAAAAGAACAATATTAGTCTAGGAGTGGATAATTTGCAACTTCTAGAATGCTATAATACTTCCAAGAAGAAGGATAATCCACTCTCTATCAAAAAAGACTAAGCTTCCAATATTATTTTATGGCAATCTTGACAAATTATTAGGGATTATATAGAAGAAAAGGATTTAAGATCAAGAAATGGAGTTAGTTAGACATTAGAACAATAATTAGATGCAAGGTAAGAAGGTCTTGACTAAACCACAAGAAATAAATTGCCAAGACTGAGAATCCCCTTAGCTTTAATTGTATACATATTAGATCCTAAGAAGCTTCTTAAAAAGTTTTTATGAGACTTGGGAACAAAAGAAGCCTTAGATCTTTCTTTGGCAACTTCTTAAATCATCTAAAGCCTCTTAAAACCTTCTAAGATCTCCTATGATCTTCTAGAACTTTTTTAGAATCTATTGGAACTTTTTTGAACTTTTTAGGATCTATAAGAACTTTTTTAGAATCTTCTAGAACTTCCTAGAAACTTTTCAAATCTTCTTCAGTTGTATGTCCATGATACTATAAATATTTCTATAAAAGCTTTAAAGTTGGTCAAGTTTAAAAATATCTTTTTAAAATAAAGGAGCAAATCAAAAAAAGGCTTATCTTGTGACCAAGGCTCTAACTAAATCAACTCGTAATTCTTTTGTTGGATAGTAGTCAAGTTATAAAAAAGTTATCAATTAAATTTAGTTAACAAACCTTCAAAATTTGGAGCATGTGCCATCAAAAAATTTTAGAAGACTAATTTGAGGCTCTTTATGTTGTTTAATAGGTAAAATATCTTATTAAAGTATAAATGCCACTGCTTCTTTAGGTGTAGAAACTTGAGAAAGTGGTTGCATTATAAGTTGAATTGCTCCAAATCTTACATCACCATGAAATCTCGCAAAAAAATTCTCAATTTTAATAGTTCTATAAGATAAAGCATTCAGCATGTTCATGATAAAATCTAAGTTAGATTCAAGAGATTCAATTATACTAACATCTTTACTTCTAACCATCTTCAAAGAAAAATAAATAAATAAATAAATAAAAATCTAAATAATATCAATTTAGAGGATGGTAATCCACAATTTCTAAAACACTCAAATTCATTAAAAAAGAAGTATAATCTACTCTATATCAAGAAAGATCAAGTTCTAGTCTTGATAAATTGTCATTGATATACTATACAAAAGAACAAATAAGAAGTAAAATAAAAGAATTTAACAAAAAAAAACTAGTTAAAACTTGATTAAATCACATGAGTACAAGATAAATACGAAGATATGTGAGGTAGAATTCCAAAAGATGTATTTTCAAGACTAAAGATGCCTTTAGTTTTCATTCTAATATATACTGGTTATTACAAAGCTTCTTAAGAAGTTCCTAAATAAGTTGAAGATAAAGCAATTTTAGGAAGCTTCTTGAGAAGTTTTCATGTTACTTGAAGACAAAGCAATTTTAAGCAACTTCTTGGACAACTCCATAATCCTCTTAAAACTTTTTAGAATTTACTAAAATATTTTAAGAATCTTTTAAAATTTTCTAAACTATTTAAAAATATTTCTAAAATCTTCTAAAATTTTAAATTAATATATTCTAAAATTTTATATTAAAATATTTTTAAAATATTTTGAAACCTACTCTTATTTACATAGTATATATAGAGGTAAGAATGAAGTTTTTTTTAATCTTGTCAACTCCTTTATTTTTGAGTATGATTTAAGAATCTTTAGATTTCTATTCTTTAGTAATAGTTATTTCAATTTCTTTTTAAATATATATACGTTTTTTATTTTTATTTTATCATCTTTCTTTGATACACATCTCATTTGTTTACATATCTTCTTTTAGTTTTGATCCTTGAAAAATTGATAAGAATATACTTTAAATATCATTTTTTTTTTCAATTAAGAATAGATTATATTTTTTTTTTGATAAGACAAAAATATATAAAAAGTTAAAAATTACCTACTTTTAAATTAATATTATTATTTTTTACTTATCTTGAGGTACATTAGATATATATATATATATATATATATATATATATATATATATATTATTGAAATGAAGTGTACAATAGCTAAAATATAAGAATAATTGAAAGAATTAATCCTTATAATGCATGAACTCAATTTACTACCACAAAAAGTAAGAAGATTGGTAAGAAGTGAAGATATTAAGATAATTGAATGTACTTCAATATCTTCACGATATCATGTTATTTCTCTTATAATATAATATTATTCAAGTATCATTGTATTTCATAAAGATTTCTTGGAAATGCATTAAGCACTTAACTTTGGAAACTAAATTAATATTTGTAATATGAAAAGTGCTAATAATTCTAATAGAATCCTGAAAAAATTCTAATTAAATCTTAAAAATATTAATCAATATTTAATCAAATTTATAAGAAGTCTTAAAGAAATTATAAGAAAAATATAAAGAATTTATTAGTTACTCTTATATATATATATATATAATAAAAAAATTCTAAAGAAATTTTTAAAATAAATCTTTGAAAAATATTAAAAATAGAAACCTTAGATAAATCCTAACAAAATTGTAATGTAGCCATAAAAAAATTCTAATGAAATCTTAAAAAAATCCTTATAAAATCTTAATAAAATTTTAAATCCTTATCAAATCCTAAACCAACTATAATAAAATTTTAAAAAAATTCTAATAAAATCCTAAACCAATTCTAATCAAATTTTAATTAAATATTAATCAAATCCTAAATCAATCCTAAATCAATCCTAAATCAATCCTAAATCAATCCTAAATCAATATTAAATATATTTTAATAAAATACTAATGAAAGTCTTAACTAATCTTAATAAGTTTATCTTAATCAAATTCTATATAAATCCTAAATAAATCCAAAAAAATTCAAAATAAATCCTATCAAATTTCTGTAAATATTTTAAAATCTCAATAAAGTATAAAATCCTTGATTTCAACTCAAATTTCATCCATATTTCAGTCCACAAGAAATTAATTGAACTCATTAATTAAAATATTGAAAAATTTAAAAAATTAAAAAAATTGAAATCATTAATTAAAATAAATAAAAACAAATTTTTAGATGTTGGCCACCTTCTTTTTCCAACATAGGTGTTGATCTTTCAGCATCAATTTCTCCTTGTTGAATCTTTCAATTGCTTCAAAAGTTAACTACTATGTAGATTTTTAAGTCCAAATTTCTCTTATCAATTTCTTCTCTAATTAAATTAGCAAATTTTTCAAAATTACAAAAACCTTCATTGATCCTAAATTTCATATATTCAAGTTTTTAATCAAATAAAACACTCATATCCTTCAATCTAACCATTTGATTAACATCAAATTTTTCAAAAATATTATAGATAATACAATAACAAACTCACAAAATTTTACTTCTGAATGTGCTACAATACTCAAACAATCTTCAAATTTTTAAATCTCTTTTTATTTTTTGAAATACAAAACCACTAAATACATCTCTTATTTTAAAAAGCCCTCAAAAAATTGGTATGTCTTCAAATAATATAAAACCAACTTTCTAAAAACCTCTTGTAAGTCTCTTTTCATATTCTACTCTTTAATTAACAAAAAAACTTGAAATTACCATAGATGTGTGGTTTTGTGCCTTAAGATCTGATTTCAATCCTAATTTACAATTAGTCCTCTTTGAGTGTCAATTTTTAATATTTTGGGGCGGTTTTTGCTAAAACCTATTCATAACTTTTTTTGTAAAGATGCTTGTTTAATTTATTTTCTAATCTAATTTGTTTCTACTTATTTATGGCTTTATAAAGTAATTAGAAATATCTTTTTTAAAAAGGCAATATTAACACTTATTAATTTTTATTACTTCCTTATTTATTTTCTATATTTTTAAGATAATTTATTAAAATATTTTTATTCAAGATCCTCTATAATATAATATTTCCTTTCTTCTTTCATCTAGTAGCTATTCTATAATACAATAATATTAAAAAATCAAGATTTTTTTTTTTTCTTTTTTTTGAAAAGTTTGATAGTGCAAAATTAAAGTTTTGAAGATTTATCAATTAAGTACAACTAATGATTGAACTTCAATTCCAAAGCTATTAAATTTTAGGATTACAAGTCAATTTTATAAAAATACTACTTTTAAGTTTTATTTTATCTTAATTTTTATCTTTTTTTAAATGACATGATCTAATATTGAATAAATTGGAGGTTTTTTTGTGAAATTTTAATCCATATGTGGAAAACATGATACAATTTGTATTATAATCAATAAGTTTTGTATTTTTTGATAATGTAATTAATTTAATAATATTATATATTATATAATTTTAAAAATTTGTAATTGATATTAAGTTAGATAGAAAATGAAATCTAAAAGATTCTTTTATTGTACTCAAATTTTTGACAAGTCAGTTATAATTTAAGATAAAATTTTAAGTTATGAATTTTATTAAGTCAATTTAATCAATAATAGTTTTGATTCATCACCAATGAAGTTCTACTTTTTCTTGACAAACTTGCATCATGCAGTACTATATGCCTTAAAATGGACATCATAAATAAAATATTACATCTAAAAATAAATAAAATTAATAATAATTGAAGAACATCAGATATATCAAGATGCATATATCTTCTTTACAAATATTTATTTCATAGGTAGGTATTTGCACTACTTTTTTACTCTATTGTCTAAATTTTTTGATAAACCAACTTCAATATGAGAGGTGGAGGATGTAGACACTATAAAATTACCTTATCAAGCATAGCTGTAAGTGTTGATGGTCCTTGGTATGTTTTTTCTTACAATGCCTTTCATTGAAGCCTAAGCTATATAACATGCTTTTCTTTCTATCAAAATATATTAATAATGTAACATTAAGTAGACTTGTAAAAATCACATTTTTTTGAGGAAGATGCATTAAAAAATTCTAATATGACCAAAATTACTTTCAATATTTTCATAATATGTATGTATATATGAATAAATATTATCTAACATAATTAATTAATCCTTGAAGTAATGGATAATAAAATATATTTAATCTTATATATAAATAAAAGAAAGATGAAAAAATATATATAACTAATTTTACTTATATTGTATATGTCAAAATATACAAAAGTTAAGAAACAGAACTAATCTATTTAAAAAACCCAAGTCCCTTCTAATCCACATCAATATAAAGCCTCATCACAAAATAGGACAAAATAGACCAAAACAAAATTGAACAAAACTAAATAGAATAGGACATGAAAGAAAAAACTCAATAAATCAAAATAAAATAGAACAAAACTAAACAGAAAGATACAAAACCAAATTTTACTAAGAAGAAGTATCTGAAGCCATACTTAAAAAAATATCCAAAAAGATCTTAGTCAATCCTATTTATAGCTTACTCAATTATCGTGGACTTTTAAAAATATTCTTAGGTAGTAGATTCTATCTAGATAATTGCTTTAAATTCTTTTTTTAGAAAGTTCTATGGTAGATCCTATCTTATCCAATAATCTAACTCTAATTCTAAAAACTTTCATGGTTCTAACTATCTATCTCTATACAATTATCTTATTTCTATACAACTATCTTATCTATATATAATTATCTTATTTATTATAAGCTGGGTCAAAATTCAAGACTTTTATATGTATTTGAAAAAATCAACATAAATGTAATAAAACAAGAAGTTGAGTTTGTCAACTATCTCTTATTTAATTTTGGTTGTTATAGCATGAACTTTGTCAATCAACGTCGCAAATCTACACAAATAAGTAATCAAGTTCATCAATAAAATGTACATTTTTCTAAACAATAGTCTTAATTTTATGTAAAAATATATACTTCATTTTTAATAATAATTTATAGTATCTTTATATAGCTTATTTTTTATTATGTTATAATATAGTTCAAGTATAAATATGGATTAACATACTTTATGTCAAGAATATGAAGTAAAAGAAGATGCATAAACCTATAAAATTCATGTAAAAAGAAAAGTGACAAAATAGAAATAAAGTATGTATAAAAAGAAATTGAAAAAGCTATTACCAAAAGATAAGAAAACTAGAAACTCTTGAATTTAGATTAGAAGTAAGAAAAGAGTTGATAACAATGAAGAAGGCTTTACTCTTATATTTATATATACTATCTAATTATGAGCTATGTGACAATATTCTATAGGACCACTAATATGTATTGACTTTGCAAGAGACATGCCTTAATTTACAAAGCAAGTTTTTTATATATATACCACATAATTAGCTTGTTCTTCAAGCTACCAAAATGTGTGGCACATGGCCAAATTTTTACCATGTTTCTAACCTAAAAAGTCAATTATAGATACCTATAAAGTCAAAGTAATATCTATGAAGCTTCTATAGAAGATATTATAGAATAATCTATTTTTGCTATTTTTATCTAATTATATAGATAATTATTGGTTTACATGTGTATATTTGTGGCATTACCTTTCCTTTAAGGAATAAGTTCCATGAAAAGCAGTCATCATATGTTGAAGAAATCTAAGATGTGGTAAATTATATTTGCCACATATTTTTATCTTTATTCTCTTTGAAGATGGTTCATAGGACCTCTCAACTATCAATAGTGTTCCATACCAAGGTAAGAAGATTATCCAATTATTTGATCATTATTGAAACCTTCATAACTTCCTTCAAATAATACATTTAGAACACCATCAAGAATTATTCCTACATCTAGTAAAATCACCAAACTTCAAAAGTTCCTTCCAAGGTGGTAATACCAAACACATTGTAACTTGCCATCTATTTAAGGAAGAATATGTTATTCTTAAGAATCTTTATCTCAATTGTATCATCTTGAAGGTTGTGACAATCATAATGTCCCATCTGATAAGTCAACAAATAAAGGTTCTTGAATCAAATTTGCTTGTTATTGATTCTGTATTTTCTTAATATTACAAATATACAAAAATCACAGAAAAAGATAGAAAGTAGAATGCAATCTTCTTTAAACCTTGTTTCTTTTATAACAAAGACTTACTATTCTTCATCTTAATTTTGATGGATATTCTTGATGAAAAGCTTTGATTGCCTTTACTGCATTTATAAGATTATTTATTAGCTTCCATGTACATTCATTAATATCATATCCATGCCAATAGACAAGTTATTTTAATTTATTTTGGTGCCGCCTTGAGTCTAAAACTCCTTCTACTTCAAATTCTTCATTATTATCCACTTCTATAGGAGGAGATGGAGCTTGTCTTTTTCTTGGTATATTTATAGTCTTGTATGATTTAAGAAGAGACACGTCGAAGACAAGATGGATTTTCATTTACTTTGGTAGATGTAATCAATAAGAAATTGGATTGATTTGTCTACAAATAAGAAAAGGTCTAAACCTGCACTAGTCCAACTTATCACAAGGATGAGTAGTCTTGATATCATGACGAAGTAATTATACATTGTAACTAATATTGAATTAAGGTTGTTTCTTTCAATAGGCATTTTCATTGATCTTTTGTTAATCTATAGCTTCTTTTAATTGCACCTTCATTGTTGTATGTAGCTTTGACAAATGATTTATCAAACCTTTCACCATATAATTATTAATTTTTAAAAAGTCAAAAGTATCAAGTCGTATATGGTAACCATAATTGGCAAAGAAAAGTATTTGTTACATAGAAGAATGTATTGTATTATTATAAGAAAACTCTATCAATGGCAAGAGGGTTCTTCAATTGGCTTATTGATAATTGATGGTACAACTTAAGTATTGCTCCAAAACTTGATTTACGTACTTTATCTATCGATCAATTTGAGGATAAAAGGTCAAAGAAATCTTTATGTCTACCTTTAGAATCTTAAAAAGAATTTTCCAAAATCATCATAAAAATTGAGTCCTCTTATTCAATATAATATCTTTCGGCAATCCATGATATTAAGAGATATTGTCAAAGAAAAGCTTGGTAGTTTCTTTACTTGTGATAGATTTTGTGCATGGTACAAAATGTATCATTTTGATGAAATGATATATTATCACAAATATAGAATCACACAATCTTTAGACTAGAAGATCCATAATAAAATCTATAGAAATAAAAGATCATGATTGTTCTAGAATAGATAATGGCTGAAAAAGTCCATAAAGTCAATGCCAAAGAGTTTTTGACCTTGAACAAATATCACATGATTGAACAAAGTCTTTTATAGCCTTCTACATTTGCGATGACAAAAAATCTTTAAATATTGCTCCAAAGTCTTGTTGTATCCAAAATATCTTGTTGCTGAAAAGTTGTGACATAATTAAAGAATACATAAATGTGCTTCGCTTTTTGATATATATAAGTGTCCTTTGAAATAAAGTAGATTTTTCTTGAACTTAAACATAGAAGTATCACAAGACTTAGAAGAAGATTCTTTATATAATGAACAAGAGGATCAAAGGACATACTTGATTGAATTTGTTTGAAAAAAGTTGAATCAACATTTCATATTGATTTCATTGCTCAAAGATGAAATTATTTTAGCTTCAATAAAATTATCTTTTGATGATCAAAAGCTACATTTCTTTCTTTAAATATAAGATAAGAATGTCTAGAAAAAGACATCGGATAAACCTTGTTATTTTTTTTTTAATAATAAGTGATATTGAAATCAAATCTTGACAAAGACATACTCCAACAAGCCTTGTAACGATTCAAAATACAAGCTGATATGAAATATTTAAGATTCTTGTGATTTTTATATATAGTGATTGGACTAGAAGTGCCTTTTTGATAATGATGCCATTCTTGAAAAGAATCTATAATTGTAAGAAGTTCTTCATCATGAATCTCATAGTTAATTTTGACTACTAAAAATTTCCTGAAATGAAATACTATTGAATAAATATTATCATCTATTTTATTTGTAATAATATGATACCCAAAGCAAAGTCAAATACATTTGTTTCAATAAAGAATGCCCTAGAGAAGTCAATGTAATACAAGATTGATGCAAAAACAAAGAATGTCTTTAAAGTTTCAAATATTACTTTTGCTTTTTGATTCCATTGAAGTGTGTCTATAGAAGTCAAATATATAAGTGGAACTACAATTCAAGAGAAGTCCTTGATAAAGATCCAATAGTAGTTTGCAAATTCCAAAAAATATTGAACATCTCAAATGTAATACAACTATATAGTTATACTATAATCAAAACTAAATTTTTAATTAAAATCTAATTATCTTGCTTCAATAATAATTTGAGGTATCCAAACATGGTTTTAATAAAAGCCTCTTAGGTTAGTTATTTATCTTAATAGTTAGTAGATTGAAGATTAATTAGTAATTTAACCTTCTAGACTGTAGAGACTCTTTTACTACCTTAGGAAGACCATAAATTGATAAAATCAAGTTAAAAGAAATAAATAATTATCATACTTGATACTAGGATTAAATTGAAGATAGAATTGGACTAAAAATCCTTAGGATATGTTAGATTGATACTCGGGGGTTGATCATTTGTGAAACAAAGTCAAAATTAAACCTCTAGCTACTAAAATGACTACCTGGGGCAAAATAGGATTTCATTTGAAGATTGAAGATTAGAATTTGAAAGCTATGTTAGAGTTTGCTTCAAAGAAATAAGGTTGGTTTTGGTAGAATTTGGAAAAAATTAATAATTGTTATTGGAAGTCAAGATTTGTATTGGCAATTTGGGATTTATACAATGAAATTAGGGCTAGCACTCTCAACTAGTTCATAAAATTGGTGTCACATCTACAATTCAAATTTTGATAATTCTTGGATAATTAGGTGTTTTAAGTATATGCAAAATTTTGTGGTAATCGAATGGTGAAATTGAAAGATATCTAGGTTTTAATACAAGAACATATCAAAAGTTGGCAATTTGAGATTGGGTAGGATTTTTGTGATATCTAGAGATTTACTAGTTGAATCAAGGTGAAATTTAGCATGGTATTGAAGGACTTGAAGATTGAGGTGTACACCAATTTTGAATTGAAGTTAATAATTGAAGAAGGAGAAATCACTGCTGGAACTTTTGCTTCACCTTTTAAGTTGGCAACCAAGTGGCGTTAGTGCAGTTTTTGGAGGTTTTCTCACAATCTATAAGTTGGATTGGGCTAAACATTCTTGAGCGTATAGAAGACTTTCATTGATAATTCCATACAAAATTTCATATCAAGTAGATAATCAAATTAGAAGTTACAACTTGTCAAAACTCACTAATTAGGATTGGAACTTATAAGAAAAATCAAAATTGCTTAAATATAAAAGTAATAAGATAATAAAGGTTTAAATATAATTGAGGCTACTAAGAAGAGTGTTTTTTAGCACTTTTGAATGAGAATTTGGATTATATTCTTTTCATATGGATGAAATCTATTAAGATTTTTTGGATGTTTGTAAAATACAACCTCACCTTCCACAGCTAGGTGCTTGGTGTATTTCCAAGCAAGACAAAATATAATATGATAAAATTAGTAAATCCAATGTGAAAGCTTGGGGTAGAAGATATTGGATTGTTTTTGTGGTTATTTGGAATTGATGGCAAAGAAGGCAAGAAGGTTGAATTTGGTGTCTTTGATGGAGGTTTCAATGGAGCTGCAAGTGGATTTTCAAGTGGAGGTTCAAGTGGATTTTCTATTGATGAACAAGGTATGTACTTCGATCCAAATATTGCAAAAAATGTTTCAAGAATTTAAATTATTTATGCAATAGCAACCAAAGTATTATAAGCAGTGGTTAATAAGATTGATCAATTTAATAGGAGGGATATTTTCAAATATTTAAGAAGTTATATACAGGAATTAGAATTTAATCATATTTTTGAAAAGGAGATGATTCAATTATTTGAGCTTGCTTCAATACCAAAGATAAGAGAGTATATAAGGTCTATTATGGGACACTTTGAAAGTTCATGAGAGGTATTTTTACATGAATTGAAGGATGAATATTTTTTTAAGGATATTGATCGAGTTATTAAGAAATCATTCTTGAAATGGATTGAACGACGTAACAAAAATTTAAAAGCTATAAAATTATTAAAAAAAATTGAAATTTAATTTTCTCAATTATCAAAAATAGAAAAATTAATATTGGAACCAAACAAGGTTGAATTGTTTCTTTAAGCTAGTGATGGAGAATTACAAGAGAAGTTAGAGATTTTTCATGAAAACAAGGAAGACGATGAAGGATTGACAACAAAATGGAGGACTATTGAAGATGCTATTGGATTACTTGCCAAAAGAGAAAGAAAAAAGAATAGGATTGGTGGTCGAAGAGTAGGACAAGTATCAAAGATTCCAATGCCTACTACATGATTGATTGTACCTATTGTCCAACTTCCATTGGCTATACCAATGAAAGAAGATATGAGACTTAAGGAGATTGTATAAAGGATGCGAGATCTTCAAATCAAACTTATAAGGTTTGAGGAAAAGACTTCTATAATAAGTTCAAAGACTACTTTTAAATAAGATTATATATAAAGATGTATTTGGTGTGATGATGATTCTCATTTTCAAAAAGATTGATTTGAATTTGATGAGATTATACAAGAAGGCATTGTTTATTGGAAAAATGGAAAGCTTGCATTGAAGAATACTGGTGATCTTTTCCAAATCAACTTTGATAAAGGAGGCATGAAAGCATTGTCATACTACATGAAGTCTTACTTAAAAATGCTCCGAGCACCTGGCTGTGGAAGGTAGAATGGAAATTGCAACAACAAAATCTCAATTCTAATAGAACACTAACAATGCTAAATAAGCTTTAATCAAATTCAGAGAAATCTCAAAAGAATTTTAAAGAAATAATAATAAATCTTAAAAAAATATTAGAGTGATTAAAAACATATCTCAAATACATCTCAATTCAATCTTAATTTAATCCTAGTTGAAATCTTACTTCATTCAAACTTTAGGCCAAAAACTAACTAAATCTTAAATCCTAAACAAACTCAAATAAAATCCTAAATCCTAAATCAAATCCTGATCAAATACTAATCGAATCCTAAATCCTAAACCAAATCCTAATCCTAAATCAAATCGTGACCAAACCTTAAACCGTGAACTAAATCTTAATCCTAAATCAAATCTTAACCAAAGTCTAAATCCTAATCCTAAATCAAATCTTAACCAAATTCTAATCCTAATCCTAAATCCTAAGCCAAACTCTAAAAAAATCCTAATCAAATCTTAATCCTAAATCAAATCCTAATCAAATCTTAATCCTAAATCAAATCCTAATCAAATCTTAATCCTAAATCAAATCCTAATCAAATCCTAGTAATTTCTACAACAAAATTAAACCTCAATAACTAATGAATGAATCATCGATCTTAACTCAAATTTTGCATACTTCTTAAAAACTAAGTTGAAAAAAAATACAAATTTTTTGAAAAGAATCGAAATTACCAAATAGATAATAATCTCAAAAACGTACTTGGGTATTAGCCAGTCTCCTTCTCCAACATTGATGCCAATCTCCCATAGCCAATATCTCTCTTTTTTACCATTTGGTTAATCTCAAAATTTTCATATACATAGAAAAATAAGTCTTATATCCTCTCACATAAATTTCACTCCAATCCAATTGGTAGATTGCAAAAAATCTTAAAAACCCTCATTGGACCTAAAATTCTACTTTCTGAGACCTTGACTCACTTAAACCTCAATAATCCTCAATTCAATCATTAGATCGAGCTCAAATTCATAACACATATTGAACACAACTATAACCATTAATCCACAAAATTTCACTTGTAGATCTATTACAAAACTCTTGAAATCACCCAAAATGTAAATCCTATTTTATTTCACAAAACCCAAGTCATCCAAAACAAACCTTAACTTTGTAAAGCTCTTACAAAGTTAATACAAATCCAAATCATCCAAAACTAATGCTCATTGAATCTTTATTAAGTTTATTCTCTAATTTCACTCTTCAATTTGCAAAAGAGTCCTCAAGTTGTCGTAGGTACTTGGTTTTGTGCCTTAGGATCTGATTTCGACCTAGGTTAATAACCGGCCCTCCTCGAGTATCAATATCTAGTTTTTGTAGGTAATTTTTGCTAGAATTTACTCTTAACTTCTTTTTAAAGATGTCTATATCATTTATTTTTCCAATCTACCTTATTTTGCCTTATTTTTGGCCCTACAAAGTAAGTAGAAGCTATTTTTTCTAAAAAGGCAGCATTACTACTAAAATTTTTATTACCTTCCTATCTTTTATCTATATTTTTTTACTTTTTCTTTTAACTTGGCTCTTCTATAATAAGATCCATATTATTATCTTTCACCATATGGTTGTATTACAACACAATAGCATTGATTAAAGATTATATGGCAATACATGAAATTGCAACAATAGAAGCTGTAAGTTATGGAACTAGGGTGGATAATGATGGCAGACAAATTTTTTTTGGAAATGTTCAACGAAGTTGATTTTGGTCTTCTACCATTTCTACAATACAAAATGAGGAGTTGCCACGGAAAGCTTTATTGAAAACTATTACAACAATTTATAGTGCTACGGATTGGGATGATCTTATAGAAGCTTTGTCAATACATGCATATATTATTAAAAGCCAATATAAAGCTTTAATAGAAGAAAAGAAGAGAAGAAATTTTCATGATACATTATTCTTTGATATTCTATCAAAAATATTGGAAGAAAAAATAAAAGAAATGAAAGATAAAGGTAAATTGATAACTTATACACTACTCTCTGATATTGAAGTGGTAATAGATTTAAAGGAAGTGCTTGAGGAACGTATGCTCTATGTTAAGGTTGAGTTTATATTGAAAGAGATTTTAGAAATTGCAAAGAAAGAATTCCATGATGTCATTATTGATAGTATTAAATGAAAGAGGCAATTAATGGGAGAAGTTGGATTAAATCATGCTATTAATGCACACATATATGAGGGTGAAGAAGATGTATTTGATAATTATTACAAACAAGCAACAAGTGAAGGAAGGAGTCATAATCAAAGAATATATTTTGATGATCAAGATAATAAAGATAGAGAGGTTTGAAGTCATTGTACTTGGAAACATTGGATTAGAACAATTATAGAGGCATTAATAAAGGTTGGAGATATAAATAAGCTAGTTGTTACTTTAATTGACTATGGTTTAGAGATAAACTTTATATTTTAGAATCTTTATATTAAGCAAAGGTGGCCAATTGATATAGAGTATGGATGTGCAATATAGGCAACAAATAATATACAAAGTGAGTTATATAGTGCTTGCCTAGATGTGAAAATTTGGATTGGTGATGTTACAATGGAGCAAAATTTCTTTGTTCAAGATACAACGTCTTATCTCCTTATTTTGGGGCAACCATATATTATTGCAACTCGGATAGAAACAAAGGTACTTGATGATGGTTTAGCTTATGCATGAATTTGTAGTAAAGATGAAAAGAAGGCAGTACAATTTTTGATTGTGCCTCTAAATCATGAGCGGAATCAAGACAAATTGAGAGAAAATCTGTTGTCATGGGTTGTTAAAGAATTCAAGGATTTTTTTGGAGGTACCACTATAAAATGAGATTATAGAAGAATAGAAAGAGAAGTACTCTTGTAAGATATAGATGCCTTTGATGGAAGATTTATTGATATTTTTGAAAATAGAAGTATTATATATAAAAAAATTGATGACTTAAAAATGAAAAGATTACTTATATTTTTGAAAAAAATGGACTGAAAGATCCTTTGGAATTGATTGCATCTATTGGATTAGGTAACAATGATAAAGTTATATCAATTCATTCAAGAAAAGTGTATGATATGATTGAATAGTTTCAAAAATCAAAGCTTATAATTGAGATAAAATATAAGATAGTAGATAAGAAGGATAAACCTGTTGCTTGACTCTTATTAAAAGATTCTAAAGAACAAATGAAAGAAGCATCGAGAGAAAGGAGTTTGAGGGATTCAAAGAATATTGGATACAAGTTTATTTTAAGAGACTTTTGAGGAATTAAAGATTGATTCTAATGGTTTTTTATTGCCAAAAAAATTGTTTGCTTCAAAGAGACATTTGCAAAAGAAAGTAGAACATTTGCCTTTGAATCTTATGAAATTAGATGTGTAGATCCAAATATTATAATACCTATGATTATTTTCCGTGTACCACATGTACTTTGGAATTAAAGGCCAATTCTAGTACGAAAGGTACATTTATCAAATTTGGTAGAATTATTAAAAGAAAAGATGAAGTTGAAGATTTTGGAGCCTTCTTTTGCACCATATTCTAGTTGATGGTTTACAATGCTTAAGAAAAATAGATCATTACGATTTATTCAAGATATGCAACCAATGAATGCAGTAACTATCAAGAATATAGAGATTGAATCTATAGTAGATAAATTTGCTGAGGCATTTGCAAGAAGGGTGATCTATTCAAGAGATGATTTATATTCGAGCTATGACCAATTTCAACTTGCAAAAGGAAGTAGAGATATGACAACAATGAGAACACTACTTGAGTTAATTAGAATGTGTACTCTTTTTCAAGGTGCAACTAACTAAGTTACACATATGATGAATGAGATGGATAAGGTATTCAGAGATTTTATTCCTAAGAAGACTATGCATTTTTTAAATGATGTTTCTATAAAGGGATGCAAAGAAAAAGACAAGGATGAAACTTCAGAGAAGAGGGGATGTCACAAGTATGTTACTGATCATATAGAAGATTATAAAAAAATACTGACCTGGCTTGGAAAAGTTCATCTTATATTATCAGGTATAAAATTTATGTTTGGAGTACAAGAAGTTGTGATTGTTGGATATTTATGTGGATTTTATGGAAGAAAACCAAATCCAATTAAGATTGATGTGATTGGAAGAATGAAAGAAGTTTTTAGTTTTTTAAGAGAGGTTTGTAGGTTTTTAGATGCATGTGTATTTTATCATATTTGGATTCTTTATTATGCTTACATAGTGGATCCATTGTATGAACTGCTACACAAAGGCTATCAATTTAAATCGAAAAAAAAATATATTAAAGTAAAGCAAAGCTTAAAGAAATTATTAACATCACCTCTTGTGTTGAAAAAAATTGATTATAAGTGCAATAAATTAGTGATTCTTACAATGGATACTAGTTTGATTGCCATTGGATGGGCTATAGGTCAAGATGATTTAAATAGACACAAATTTGTAGTACAATTTGGAGCTAAGGTTTTAAGTATTTACCGATGTATATATTTACAAGTAAAAAAAGAAATATTGGAAGTTGTTTCAACTATGAAAGCTGAAAAAGATTATTTAATTGGAGCTATGGTAGTAATTGAGATAGATTGATTGTCTTTACTTAGAATGATTATCAATTGTATAATACCAGATATTGCAATGTTGAGATGGATTGCTTATATAAAATCACTAAATCTAGGATTTAGGCATGTTGTAAGAAAAGACAATCCAATAGCAGATATGTTATCTCAAGCAGTATATCATAGAGAAGATGAAATGTTTGAAGCTATTAATGATGTGGGTATGAAATTTTATTTGGTTGCACAATTAAACAAGAAAAATAAGCTATTTCATAAAGAAAATTATGAAGAAGAGTTATTAGATATTGGACATTATTTGAGTACGTTAATCAAGAGTACTAATTGGTCAGTTGAAAAATTTAAATAGATTAGGAAAAAAACATATAAGTTTGTATTACAAGGATGATTTCTATGGAAATAGCCAAAATCAAATATTAAAATGTCATGACGAGTAGTAGGTATTAAGGGAGATCAACAAAGACTACTCAAGGAATTTCATAATAGTCTATGGGCAGGACATAAAGGAATTTGGGCTACTTTTGCTAAATTGAAGGAATGATATTGGTGGAAGAATATGTATCAAGATGTAGCTTCATTTGTAGAATCTTGTATAACTTGTCAAATTTATTCAAATATATGACATTGAGATGTATTACATCTAACATATCCTTTGGCTATTTATTTTAAATGGATTGTGGATTTAATTATTATGCCAATAGGACTATGGAAAATGAGATATTTAGTTTTTTCTTGTGAAGATTTATCAAACCAAGTAGAAGGCAAGGTACTAAGAACAAAGTCCATAGAGGGAATTTCCACATTTTTACTTGAAGATTTTATTTGTTGCTATAGATATGTGGGAAAGATCATTGTAGGTCGTGGAGAATTAGATGCACATGAAGCTCATGAGTTTTTTAAGAGATGTGGGATTAAATTATCATTGACTACTGCTTATAATCCAAAAATGAATACAAAGAGTGAACATGGATATCCACGAATTGTAAAAGCCTTCGTTAAAGCTTACAATGGAAGAGTGAAAGAATGGCCTCGACTTCTACTTTATGCATTATAGATTGATCAAATAACACATAATTGAGTGATAAGATATATGCCAATGGAACTTATGACAAATCAAAAATCAATTATGCCAATTGAAGAACATGTGCCAACTTGGAGTATGCTACCATAGAAAGATGAGCTGACAAAGGACGAATTGATAGCTATTAGAATTTGGCAACTAGAACAACAATCAAAAAATATGGAACTAGCATTAGAAAGGTTAAAAAAAGTAAGGTTAGGGAATAATACTTGATTTGATAAGCAATATTGATTGATGCCCAGAGTAATTGAAGAAGGTGATTGGATACTTGTTTATGACAACAATTTGGATAACCAACATAGTATTTTGCAAAAGTTTTTAAAATATTGATTTGGACCATATGTGGTAGTAATAATTCATGATAATGCTACATATTCATTAGAGGAGTTAGATGATACGAGGTTGAATATACCTATTGCTGAAAAGCAAGTAAAGATTTTTAAAAGACAAGATAGAAAAATCAATATAGAGGATCATACTGAAGATATCAATATTTTTGAAGAAAAAAATTGTTTTGAAGATGATGGTAAAAATAAAAATGAAGGATTTGATGAAAAAAATGAAGAGATGGTGTGATGCTAATTATGGCATATGGTTCATTTGGCGCATGCTAGATGATGCATAAATTAAGAAAGAGTGGATGTTGTGATGTAATATGACTATATAGTGAAACTATAATCAAAAGTAAATTTCTAATTACTATCTAATTATCTTGATTCAATAATAATTTGAAGTATCTAAATTTAGCTTTTATAAAAGCTTCTTAGCTTATTTTCTTATCTTAATTAGTAATTTAACCTTCTAGACTGTAGAGACTCTTTTACTACCTTAGGAAGACCATAAATTGATAAAATCAAGTTAAAAGAAATAAATAATTATCATACTTGATACTAGGATTAAATTGAAGATAGAATTGGACTAAAAATCCTTAGGATATGTTAGATTGATACTCGGGGGTTGATCATTTGTGAAACAAAGTCAAAATTAAACCTCTAGCTACTAAAATGACTACCTGGGGCAAAATAGGATTTCATTTGAAGATTGAAGATTAGAATTTGAAAGCTAGGTTAGAGTTTGCTTCAAAGACATAAGGTTGGTTTTGGTAGAATTTGGAAAAAATTAATAATTGTTATTGGAAGTCAAGATTTGTATTGGCAATTTGGGATTTATACAATGAAATTAGGGCTAGCACTCTCAACTAGTTCATAAAATTGGTGTCACATCTACAATTCAAATTTTGATAATTCTTGGATAATTAGGTGTTTTAAGTATATGCAAAATTTTGTGGTAATCGAATGGTGCAATTGAAAGATATCTAGGTTTTAATACAAGAACATATCAAAAGTTGGCAATTTGAGATTGGGTAGGATTTTTGTGATATCTAGAGATTTACTAGTTGAATCAAGGTGAAATTTAGCATGGTATTGAAGGACTTGAAGATTGAGGTGTACACCAATTTTGAATTGAAGTTAATAATTGAAGAAGGAGAAATCACTGCTGGAACTTTTGCTTCACTTTTTAAGTTGGCAACCAAGTGGCGACAGTGCAGTTTTTGGAGGTTTTCTCACAATCTATAAGTTGGATTGGGCTAAACATTCTTGAGCGTATAGAAGACTTACATCGATAATTCCATACAAAATTTCACATCAAGTAGATAATCAAATTAGAAGTTACAACTTGTCAAAACTCACTAATTAGGATTGGAACTTATAAGAAAAATCAAAATTGCTTAAATATAAAAGTAACAAGGTAATAAATATTTATGTATGATTGAGGCCACTAAAAAGAGTGTTTTTTAGTATTTTTGAATGAGAATTTGGATTATATTCTTTTCATATGGATGAAATCTATTAAGGTTTTTTGGATGTTTGTAAAATACAACCTCACCTTCCACAGCTACGTGTTTGGTGCATTTTCAAGCAAGACAACATATTATACAATCACAATCCTTATTATAGCCGGATAAACTTATTTTTTGATATATTCACTTCTTTGACATTTATACTCTTTATTTTATAATTACATCACTTCTTTGGATAATATCAAGCAATGTACTTAGGTTCTCTACAATATAAGCACAATCCTTTTTGACACCAATGAGTTTTTTTTTGCTTAATAAAAGGTTTGAAACATACCACATCAATTTGCATATTGACTACTTCCAAATGTATGTGTTGAGGAGGGATTGGTGTTGCTACTGAATTATAATAACATTGAGGCCCACTTGTTAGACTCTTAGATCAAAATTTGAAAAGTTGATTGTCGCATTTTATAGCAAAGTCAATTGTTTGACTCAATGTTTGAGGATTAAGTAGATTGAGCATCATTTTTTTTACTTCATATTATAATCCATAGAAAAATTAGATAATAAATGCAACATCATCCTGCTTGATATCAATTGCAAGTTATTAAAATTGTAAAGCATATAATTTTACAGATTGATTGCTTTGTCATAAAATACACATCTTATTGGTTGCAATATAAGTTACATCATGTTTTCTATGCATGGAATAGAACTTTGCTGAAAAAGCCTCTAAATTATCCAATATTGGATCTTATTTTTTTAAGAAAAAATTAAAATCATGATAATGTTGAACTTGAAAGAAATGTACCAATGAATCTAACTTGTGATTCTGGAATTGGATAGTTTTGGGATTGAAGTTCAATCAAAAGTTGTACTTCTTTGATAAATCCTCAAAACTTAGATCTTGTGCCATCAAACTTTTCAAGAAGGGCAACTCTTGATTTTTTAGTACTAGAAGGATGTTCTACTATAAAAAAAGAGGCATGATTGAATACAGATGTTGAAGCTGCTCCAATTATATCTATATCTTCACTTCCTACCATTCTTCTTATTTTTTGTGGTAGTAAACTGAATTAATGCATTGCAAGCATTAACTCCCTCAATTGCTCTTGCATTTGTGCCATTGCACTCTTCATTTCAACTAGCTCTGCCATAATAATACTTAAAAAAAAATATCTAATATTGTTCAAGATGAGGATAAGAGAAGACTTGAAAATAAAGAAAATACTAAGAATAATATTAGTTTAGAAGAGGATAATCTGTAATTTCTAATACGCTTATGTCTTATCAAGAAAAAAAAATAATCTACTCTTAATTAAGAGAAGACAAAGCTCTAATATTATAAGTGTACTCTTGTCAATCTATCAAAGACATGAATTGAAAGAAGATACATAAACTTGTAAAATCCATGTCAAAAAATATATATATATATATATATATATATGAAAAAGAAAATGGAATGGCTATTGCCAAAAGACAAGGAAACTAGAGACTTTTGAATCTAGACTAGAAGTAAGAAAAGAGTTGAGAAGAGTGAAGAGGGCTTCAATCTTACTTCTATATATACTATCTAACTATGAGCTACATGGTGATGTTCTATAGGATCTCTAGTAAGTGTTGACTTTGCAAGATACATGCCTTAGTTTATAAAGGAAGTTTCTTACATGTGGGCCACATAGTTAGCTTGTTCTTCAAGCTACCAATATGTGTGGTACATGGCCAACTTGTTGACCACATTTCTAACCTAAAAAATCAATTATAGACACCTATAAAGTCAAAGCATTGTCTATCTAGCTTCTAATAAGTTTTTATTGATGATATTATAGAATTAACATATTTTTATCTTCTTTTATCTTATCATATAGGTAATTATTGATTTACATGTGTACATCTATGATAATTTATTAATCTTTAAAATAAAGAATAATTAGAAAAAAACTTTGAAATCTTCAACATTGAGATGCCAATTGGTAATCATTTAATATTTATTTAAATCATCTAATTATCATTCTTATAACTTTGAACTATCTCAATCAATAGCAAAAGTTAAATAAAAGATAGTGCATCTAAATCTTGATCCACCACCATGCTAGTGGTGCTCAATGAGTTTATTCAATTCTTCAATTCACTCTTTTAGCTGATTTGTGTATGATATTTATTTAATACAAGGTGCAGATCTTTCTTGAGACCAATAAGGAAAAAATTATAGAAAAGCCGAGCTTTTAATTTATGCTTAGGAATATAGATGGATGCACATCTCTCAAGTTTTGCATAAAGATTGAACTACAATTGCAAGAAAATAAATTAATTAATGTAACGTGAATATAAGTCACGACATCATGGCTTTTCATCTATTATTGTCACAAATTTGGAAATTTGATTAAAAAAAATACAATTTAAAAATCAAATGGACATGAAAATTCAAATAAATATCTATCAATGTAATTTGTTACTTTATATTTGTTGCATTTAAGATTTTATTAAGAATAAAAAACTACCTCAATATTTTATATTCTTAAACTTATGAACAATACTTGGACATTTCATTCTTAGAAGGGCATGAAGGAGGTGCATACAAAATACAAATGTTGATTAATAAAAATTCTTCCTACAAAAGAAAAAAAGTTGGTAGTTTTTTAACCATTAGATCTGATATATAAAATCATCTATAGTTTTGTTACCACCTAAAATACAAAATAGATGTATAATATCAAAAAAATAGTTGCAATAAATAAATAATTAGTAAAACGACTGGAAGAGTTGAAAACATTAGATATGATAAAAAAAAAAATACATGTGACATGTGGCAAAATTTTGAAAATTCCAATGATACGGAAGTTCTATTAATCAATTTTGAAAAATACTCACAAATTGAAAAAATATTTTCTTAGTATTCACAAGTTATTTCCAAAAAATATCCTACAAATTCCTACACATCTAAGAAAATAAATATATTGAACAAAAATGTAGTAATCAATATCTAAAAATTGGAAAAAATAATCAAATCTCACACTTTTATATATACAAAGCATTAATCCACAAATAGATTCAAAATCCGTTATTCAAGCAATATATTATAATAAAATGACTATTAAAGCACGACAATTCACAAGGCTAATAGTCTCCAAATGTCATATCCCTTACAAATTTCTTCAAATTATTATAGAATTGTATATATCCTCCCTCTATCTAGATTAATTTCTTCGAGTTGCACACTGTCCAAAATTCTTTCAACATCTTTTAATTCCTCTAACAACATTTGTTCTTCTTTGTTATAATATAAACTCTCACAAAGATGGACTTTCTTTTTTGTAATGGATCCTCAAATTTCCTTTTTATTTGTGAGCTTGAAGTTGCATATGGCACTCAAATTGTCATTCTACTAGAGTCTATGACATGCTTGAAGCTTTGCCATGGCCGCAAGCAAGCTCATGGCTTGCCATAGTCATATTCATTTTGAATGTAGACCTTGTCAAACACAAGCGCTAATTTGACTAAAGTAAGCACTTTCTCCTATATCAAATAATATGTATACAATAATTTGGATGATGAGGGTGGTTTACAAAATTGAGTTTCTAAAAAAATTATAATAAATTAAGACCTTCAATTGGAATTTTCAAAAAGGTATTTTTTTGTGGATGGAGTAATGAAAAAGCTAGTTCTTGAATAAATATGGAGTTTTTTTAGAAAATATATATATAAATAAATATATAGAAATATTAAATAGATATAATTTTTATTAAATTGACCAATTTAATAAAAACCTAGGTCTATTTAATATTCTTCTATATATATAACTTGGATAAATAGTGGAGAAAGAACATGCATACAAACATGTATATGAAAAAGAATAAATAAAATAAAACATATCTTTTTATGTAAATAATTTATATATTTTATTAATTTTATTATTGTTTTTAGCAATATAGGTTTGCATTAGAAGTTAAGATGGAGGCAATTGGGAGAATTTTTTGTGTAAAATTACTCATCTTCTTAGAATATTTCTATGCTTAATAATTAATATTTTTGCTAGTGTGCATATGTGTGTGTGGATATTTGTATATATATATTAACATATTACACATATGTATTTATTGTAAGTTGGGTCAATATATATTTTTGATATATCAATTGTTTTAATTTACACCATGATAATTTACAGTCAAATTATTCCAAAAAGCATCAGTATTCTTTATGTAGTCTTTATATATTATAAAAAATAACTCAAACATAACATTCAAAACATAAGATACATAGCATTATTTTAAATATTTTATAATTTTGATTAATTTATTTTAAAATCATTGCATCATAAAAAAATACATGTTTTTTTTTAATATTATATATTAGGCAAAAATTGCCATGATATAAAATAAATTTATACTTTTTTATTTAATTACATCATAAAATATATACATGGATAATTCAAAAAACATGCAATAACCAGTTGGATTTATTTAATCATTCATTGTTTTGGGAGAATGTTAAATAGACCCAAGTTTTTACTAAAACACACACAAACGAACGAACGAACGAGAAACCCGAGTTATCATCCATCCAAATGGACGAACGAAGATGAGCGGCTCAATGAGTCGTCGTCGTCGTCGGCATCGTCCATTCTGCTGCTCTACCGCGTTGCGAGGGTAGCTCGATCGAGTTGCTTCGTAGAGGGGTGACTCGCAAGACTCGTGAATTTGTCACGGAGTCGTATGTGATCAGGAAGCGATGCACGCAGCTTCCATCGCTGATCCTCGGAGTTAGCATTGTGTGTAGCGGAGTTTTGCGAGGGTGAAATCAGTTCTCCGGCAGCCCTTTTTTTTTTTTTTTTTTTCTTTTTTTTGCTTTTCAAGCGAGGTGGTGTTGGACATTTAACTAGGGTTTTGCGCTTAAAACTCTTGAAGCGTGGTATTTGTGCGGAGCGACGGCAGGCGCTTTGTTTCTTTCACAGGGTGTAGAGGCAGGAGACGTGGAGGAGCAGCGAATGTGTCGCTGATTGTTTGTGGCACTATGGAGGACGCCGATGGAGGGCTTAGTTTTGACTTTGAGGGCGGATTGGAGGCGGCTGTCGCTGCTGCAGGACCCCCTCAGACGGGTGCTCCTCAGCAGGCGTCGGTGAACAACAACGCACAAGTTCCGTCCTCGCTGGCTGCTCCTAAAAACCAACAAGCGAGGAAGAACTACAGGCAAACAGTGTGCAGACATTGGTTGAGAGGTCTATGTATGAAGGGCGATGCCTGTGGGTTCTTGCACCAATTTGATAAGGCGCGGATGCCTGTGTGTCGGTTTTTTGCCAAGTTTGGAGAGTGCCGCGAGCCGGATTGTATTTACAAGCACACCAATGAAGATATCAAAGAGTGTAACATGTAAGATTATTGTTCATTTTAAAATTATTTTCTGCGGTCCTGATCATCTCTGAGCTATTCACAAGTCTTCTTATACGCCCTTTGAGAATTTTTCAAGATTTTTTTTGTCTTAGTTACAAAAATTAGTCATTATAAGTTACTGTTGCGAAAATGGGTGTAACATGCAAACGACCTGATTATGCATTCATATGTACTAGGTTGACGCTTCGGTGTTTTTTTTTTGTTGTATCATCTTGGTTCCAATATGGGCGTTTCCATAGTTGCGTATGTTTAGAGACCATCGTGTGACATAAAAAAATAGTCATAGTTCTTTGCATAATTCACTAGGTCTCTAAAAATAAATGTGGTCCCTCGATATAAATTGTTGACTATCGATTCGAAACCAAGCATTTGGTGTGCAGGGTACTGATTTTTTTGCAATTGTGTGCAATAGGTATAAGTTGGGGTTTTGCCCGAATGGACCCGATTGTCGCTATCGTCACCAGAAGTTGCCAGGGCCGCCACCATCTGTCGATCAAAACCTTCAAAAGATTCAACATCGGGTTTACGCACCCAATACCAATGGAACCACAACACATCATGGCAAACATACACCTGCTCGTAATTCGGAGGGTGGTCAAACGGGAGGCCGGGCAACTGCTGAGGAGGCGCAACCACCTCGCTCATCCCGCCTCCCTGCACAACTAGTGGCACCTCAGTTACCTCCTGCGTCAGGAATGGCAAATGGACCTATTCCTCCTACCTCCTTTCCATCAATCGCTGCTCCACTGCCGCTCGGGTATTGTAGGTGAGTGGAAATTGAATCCTTAAGCTTTTTTCTCGTATCTGCGCATCCTTGAGTCTCTCTGGGGTTTGTTAAGTGGTGGGTATGGATTGGCTTGAGAATTCTCGAGGTAGCGACAACCGACTAATCATAACCTAAAATGTTTCGACTTCAAAATTTGCAGATACTTTATCGTGAAGAGCAGTAATAGAGAAAACTTGGAGTTATCAGTTGAACGAGGACTCTGGGCCACACATCGTAACAATGAGGCAAAATTAAATGACGCCTTCGACTCGTGTGAGCACGTCATATTCATTTTTTCAGTCAACGAAACTCGACATTTTCAGGTGAGATCGTCTTCCCATAAATGGTGTAAATTCTAATTGACTTTTGCGAAAAAAATGCACACATTGAGGGTCAAGTGTATATATATATATATATATATATATATACATATATATCATCGAGCAGTGTGATGACTATGAACTGAGTTTACAGAATGTGTGCACGATACTTTTCTTGTCTACCTTGAATCAAAGCTTTTTTCTCACTAGGCTAGTGTGAGACGCGTCTTCAAAGCTTGTGCTAATTTTGGATGCACTATTACATGATAGGGTTGCGCGCGAATGATGTCTAAGATAGGAGGCGTTGCAGGTGGAGGAGCCTGGAAGTATGCTCACGGCACTGCAAATTATGGCCGCAACTTCCGCTTGAAGTGGCTGAAGGTTGGGTTTCCATTCAAGATTTTTTTGATCACCTAAGATCATCACCCTTGAGTTGCTATGATGGAGTTCATTTTATCACGAATTGCGATGTTATCATTTATCTTTATTTTGTGAATGTTGCAACAAGTTTTTTGTACTCAAAATGTTTTTCTTGAAAGTACATGCGCGTCGTCTTTTAAAATGTGTCTGGGTTTTTATTTGTGCAGCTGTGTGAACTTTCATTCTACAAGACGCGTCATTTACGGAATTCTTACAATGAGAATATGCCCGTGAAGGTATGTTTAGCTAAAACAAGGTTCTTTCTTAATGCATGAGCGTTTATACTTTGCCTTTCTGGGTTCTCTGTGCTAATCACAGGACCTTAAGCTCTCCTTTGGTTGGTATGGTAACAGATCAGCAGAGATTGTCAAGAGCTGGAACCAAGTGTAGGAGAGCAACTGGCGCTCTTGTTGTACCAAGAGCCTGACTCTGACCTCATGGTAAATTCTACCTTTCTGTACTGCCCATACTTATTTAGTACCTTGACCATTTACCAGCGGCCAAAAAGATCATGATGTATATTTCTCATCGTTGCTTATCTGCGAAATGTTGTTTTAGATTTTATTTGACTTTGAAATAACTCTGTGTGAAGTTGCATCTGTGAATGGCTAATAATCAGGTCTTACATCTGAAATACGTTTTAACGCAGACACTCGCCAAGGAGTCAGAGGAGAAGCGAGAAGATGAAAGAGCACGGGGCGCGCAGGAGCCCGAGCAAGAAGCAGATATAATACCTTTTGAGGACAACGATGAAGATGAACTTGAGGATGATGACAGCGAAGAGGACGACTCTAACAGTCAATCCACGTCTCCAGCAAATGCAGGTCCTGGTGGTCGTGGTCGAGGACCGGGAATCGGACGGGGGCGGGGAATGTGGGGTCCTCAAGGCCCAGGATTTGACGGGATGGGCAGAGGAGGTAGGGGCATGATGAATGGTCCTGGAGGAAGAGGTCTACCCTTCCACCCAGAGATGGGGGGCGAGGGTTTTGGGATGGGCTATGATGGGTATGGAATGGGTCCTGGAGAAGGTTTTATGGGGCCCAGAGATGGATTTATGGGACCGGGAGAAGGATTCATGGGACCTGGTGGTGGGTTCATGGGACCTGGAGGCGGGTTTATGGGTCCCGGTGATCATTTTGGAGGTCTTCCGGGACCTGCTCGAGGTTTCCCTCCGTTTGGGCATCCTGGTGGTCCAGGACCTAATTTCGGAGGTTCGTGACTGCCTAAGCACTCTTCACTTTTTTTTCTGTTCTTTTAATTTTTAAATTCAACCTTTCAGGAGTCTCTTGTACTAAGAATTATATGGTGTTCAAATTGAAGTTTGTTGAATCTTCGATAGATACCCTGATCATCGAATTGGAAGGACTTGGGTGTCAGGCTAATCACTGGATTTAGATCTGCATCATGAATCATGAATCTTGGTTCCTGAAAAGCGATAAGTCCTCTGCTGGTATAAGAACGAAGGTAGAGTTTTGCTCTTGATAGGCTCCATTCAAGAGGGATTTATGCGCCTAAACGAAGTCAATGAAGTTGGTAACAGTCATGTGTAATTGTGGAGTTTTTTTCTTTTCATGTAGATCTGCAATACTTTATGTTGGTTTTTTTTTTTTTTTTTTTTTTTTTTTTCTGACGAAATTGTGCTTAACAGGTCCAGAATTTCCAAATTTTGGTCATATGGACGGTCCTGGTCCTATGGGATTTCCAGGCAGACCACCTCCTCCCAACGGCATGATGATGGGGCCGAATGGACCGGGGATGATGGGGCTACCTCATAGTATGATGGGAGAAGGGCCAATGTTGGGTCCAGACGGTCGTCCACCACCCTTCATCAATGGTCCAGGTGGTCCTCCTATGGGGGGCCGTGGACCTCCCCGAGGGGCAATGAATATGCCTTTCCGCCCACCCTTTGCTGGGAGGGGCGGTCGAGGTCCTGGAGAACAGCCAAAGAGGAGGCGTGGTGATCGCGGTGGGCACAACAAAGGAGGAGCAGGTGGTAATAAAGGCCGTTCCAATCCTTCTGCTTCGACGAATGAAGAAAGCTCTCAGGCTGATGCAGGTAGGATGCATATCTAATCTCCATCCGGCATGACCAGAATTCGTGTCAGTTTTTTCACTTTATCCTAGGACTTTCCTACTATTTCTACCTTAAGTTCTGTTCTTATCTCCTACACACAGACACACACTCACATTTTTTTTCCACGCAACGAAGAGAAATGTTTGGAGTGAAATTGTCTTGTTAGTGTGGTAAAATATCCTTTATCTCTGATCGATATTCGGTTTCGTTTCAGGGCAAAGACAACAGTTGCCTATTGGAGGTTCTGCAAGCTATGCTGACGAAGAAGACAGTGAAAGCGAGGATGAAGCACCTCGAAGGTCGAGACACGGGCAAGCGAAGAAGAGACGGAAGGAGTTGGAAGGTGGGGAGTCTGGTGATCCAAGATGGGACCCGGTAGCCAATCAATGGGAAGTGAATTCAGGTGATCCTGATGAAGCAAATTTATAGAACGCATGTTCTGCTGGGTTTGTGGAGAGTTAGCTTCAACTTTTGGTGACGGATGAGTGAGACTTCTCTTCAAGTATCATCGTACTGAGATTGTGAACGAAAGTACCTGAATTTTCTAAATTCGGGTTGTTCGGCCGCATCACGTGGCAGAATGACAAGCGGGTGTCAACACCAGTCTCGAATGTTCTCTGTGGTGAAGGTCAAGGGCGGTTGGACAACCGAGATCCATGACTTTGGACCCATGACTTCTCCAACACCATGCTACACACTGCATCCCCTTTCTTGAAGCAGAGGCGTTTGAGCTATATGCCGCGTTTCTCCGCCGAAGATTACATATTTTCCTTTGCCGCAGAAGATTTTCTGTTGCTATCTTATGTACAGCAATATCTGCTGTCTTGTATTTTCCTTTTTACTCATCTTCCATTTGCATACTTTCTTACGTGGAAGTAAGAGTTGTTTCCTGGAAACTCTTTGTTCATAGCTTCTAGCCTTGCGGATTAATCTATATCACGTATTGAGTATTCCCATTGATTGATATGAGCCTGGATTGAGATAATGGAACAGAATAAACTTCTAGGAGCTAGCAGGTGAAAAGCACCTGATTTATTAGATCGGATAACTTCTGGGGTGGTTCGAAACTTTTGTTGAAAAAATGGAGGCGATCATGTACCTCAATGCCAGTCTAGTGAGGATAAGCCCAACTTGTCCACACCAAGTATAGTGAGGATAGTTCACACTGAACATTTTGTCAGCTCAGAGACCCTACACAGAGAAGACCTCGGGATGCAGCATCCGAAGTCATCGATTAATTTCAAATTTAGGACACTGAGGCTGTTCCGAGGCTGTTCCGAGGCTGTTCCATATGGCCTGTAAGTCTTAAATTGTCACCTAGAGCTAGAATCGAGTGACAAAATTCTACACCACAAGATGGATAAAGTGTACGATATGACCCTCTTCATTCTCTCCGCGCTAATTATAGTGTTCCTTGTAGCGTACTGTGGTTTAGACTCGATGGTGAGCTAGCAACTTGCCTTTACAGATAGGGCAGAGCTTCGCCAACGGAGCCGCAATAACTACGCGATTAAATGGCACAGAAGAATACCACTAGTCATGATTAGGTATTTGGTTAGAGCTATATTTAGTGCTTTCTTTCTAAATACAAGTATAATGCGGGGTCCCTTTGATAAGACATGTAGGCAAATGAGGATTTGCGAAGCACGTATTCACAAGGTTTCCCGACATGGTTGTTGTTGTTGTTGTTATAATATTAACCTTTCCCATCTTTCAAAAGTGAATTTTCTGTCTATCCATTTATTCTCAACAAAATTGTCATACTAAAACACACACAGCTTTTTATCAGTATGCAGCCCAAAAAGCAAAGTGCGATCACACTCCAGATTGCTTCAAAACATTTTGGAATGTACACTTGTCTTAGTGCAATTTAGTTTCATTTGCTTGTTTGTATATTAATGGACACGGAATGAGAATCCTGCAAAATCTACATAAATTAGGGTTGAGGAGTGCGCAACAACATGAATCCCATGGTGGATTGCTGGCAATTCAGCTACAGGGGGGGTTGAGCTCAGAGGGACTGAGCAGGGCGACGAAATGCGGTGACGCCATCACCCCTCGCGCTGAGCCTCGCTCCAGAGAAGAGAGAGCTCTCGCATGCGCCATGTGCGTACTTCGCGAGGGGCAGGCTAAATAGGAGCACAACCCAGATGCATTCTCTGACATCCAGGCTATCGCTCACTCTAAATATAAACCTTGGCTGGGGCTCAAGCGTGGTCTCGGGCTCAGGATTCCCACACAGTTACGTCATCTGGGGGGGGAGGCAGGTGGGCATAGCTCGGGAGCTAGTTTCGCATTCACAGCAACCCAAATCCTCTGACATAACGCGTGGGGTCCGCAATGCGAGGGGCTGCTCTTCGGGGACTATCACATGGAACAGCCAAAGGCGAAGATCGTCAGCTTTCCACGCCTACTCATATTTTTATTTATTTTTATATATAATTTGATTTCGGGTGGCGCCTTGGAATCGAAATCGTGGAATCGCAGTCCACTGCCTTAGCTTCCAGTTTTGGATGTTTGTCCACCAGTGAGGCAGTGGGGGTGTCAGTGCCAATTCGCGGAGGGAAATTGGGGTGTGAGGAAACATGGCGCACACGTGAAGATAATGAAAGTCTCTCGAGGCACGAAGAAGATGAAGACACTTCAACCCACAACAGCGAGCAACCGAGCAAGCAGGGGAAAGGAATAGGCGAAGAAAAGGCGAATGAAAAAGGCAAAGGAGAAGGCAAAGAGTGGCATTGGAAAAAGTCATGTGAATTCATTCCATTGTCAATATTTCTGCATACAATAAAATAAAATAACATATTTTAGATATTATATTTTTATCATTAATATAATTATTCTAAACTTGTAATTCAAAAAATAAAATAAAAACACATGTAAGTTTTAAGATAAAAAGAAACAGTATGCACTCCAATACGAAGGCTTTACCATGTAACATTATATACTATGTGCTGTCTATGCTGAAATGCCTGGTTGTATCTCATTATTCATAAATTATAATTTTTACATAACGAACTTAAAACAATGACATAAAAGAAAAACCAATATCAAAAACTAAACAATTGACAAGACATGGAGTATTTACTACTCTTAGAAATTCTAGTACTTTTTTCCAATAATCACCAAAGTGTAAATGGAAGCTTAGAGATAAAAGCACTTTCAATCTTATTGTTATATTTATATTTTTTAAAATAGAAAAAAACTATGAATTTTCTAAACTATTATATAAATAAATAAATAAATAAATAAATAAGCACACATATATATGGTATATATGTACAAATATACAAAATATACCCAATCTTTTCGATTGTTTACTAGTCTACAAGTCTAAATCTATTTTTTGGCCAACACTTACATTCCTAACTTATTTTTTTATAATTAATATATACATATATATATATATATATATATATATATACATACGTATATATGTTACAAAAATCTTGTAGATGTATTGAAGATATATTTTTCTAATCCAATTCAATAAAAGTTTTTAAATATATATATATATATATATATATATATATATTCTTAAATAAATCAGTAAGAACATGTTTTCTTGTATACAATGATTTATTTATTTATTTATTTTCTTCTTTTACTAAAATTTAGTAAAAAAATATATTTTTAAATTAATAAATAAGCTTGTTATTTACATTTGAGTATATGTTTCAATTCATTGTAGTTAAATTACACTTTTACTTGAAATTTGTACCATTCTTTATGTACTAAAGGATATACATTTGTTTAATGTTGTCACGGACACAAAATATAGACTTGAAATCTAACAAGAAGTTCAAGAAGAAGTAGCAGAACTAGATTAAACAAATGAGTACAAGAACAACACCAGAAAGGTGAGCTAGAACTCCAAGAGATGTGTTGTCGAGACTGAAGAACTCTTCAGCCTCGATCCCTATATATACTCCTACTTAGGAAGCTTCTCGAGCTACTTCTATTAACTAGGAAGCTTCTAGAAGGTTCCAAAGGCTTCCTTTCTAGAAGGTTCTAGAAACTTCTCGAGCTACTTTTATTAACTAGGAAGCTTCTAGAAAGTTCCAGGGGATTCCTTTCTAGAAGCTTCTAAAAACTTCTCTTCTAGAAGGTTCCAGAGATTTTCTTTCTAGAAGCTTCTAGAAACTTCTCTCTAAAAGGTTCCAGAGGCTTCTCTTCTAGAAGGTTCCAGAGGCTTGTTTTCTAGAAGGTTCTAGAAACTTCTCTCTAGAAAGTTCTAAGGAATATGTCCCTAACATCACCCCCTCCTTTAGCTTCGAGGTCTCTGAGAAGCAATGTTGTTGATCAGTACCAACGCAAGAAAATGAAGATCTGTTGCATAACTTCTGCTATGAACTCCAACTGTTGTTCACGAGGCAAGTGGTTCATCGACCCTTGAAGCCAACGGTAGTGGCCCACACCTTCGACTTTTGACCAAGCATGAACTTCCGTGTCCTCATTGTGAAATTGTCCTGCAAACACGCCTTCTGGTTGACCATCGTAAGTAGGCTCGATTTCAAATACGATCACCAATGATCGGTTACTCGGTATCCTCCGTCGTCGTCGTGGTACATGTAGTTCTTCATCTCGGGGTCGCCTTCGTGAGCTACTCGGTTGCGATACTCTGACTAGCATAGTATCTATCTCGTGGCTATCCATATCAAAAGACCAAACTACGATTTATCTTGGAGAAAATAACTACATCAACTATGAATTTTGCTGGTGCTCTCCCCTTTTCTTATATTGTTGGGAGAACAAGCTTCAGAAAGAAGCTATCATCGAATTGATTTAGGTTTATCGGGATGTCATTGATGAAACTCCTGTACCTTTTGTGGTGCATTCGCAAGATTTTCAGCTGGCTCCCACGTTCGCTCATTAATGTCATAGCCGCACCAATGAACAAGATATTCTAACTTTCCCCACCTTCGCCGTGAATCCAATACCTTTTCAACCTCGTATTCTTCGTGGTTCTCAATTTCAATACTAGGTGGCGGACATTGCACTCTTCCAGGAAAAGATGACTCTCGATAAGGTTCCAACAGAGAAACATGAAAGACTGGATGTACCTTCATAGAAGCCGGTAACTCCAGCCGGTATGCCACTGGATTAATTTGCTTCTGGATGATAAATGGTTCCAATCTTCAATAGTCCAACTTATCACATGGTCGCTTGGTCTTGATATTTCGTCGAAGAAGCCAGGCTTTGTTTCCAACTTTGAAAGTAGGTGCTGGATTCCGAAATCTATCTGCAGACGTCTAATAGGATTCTTGAGCGGATTGTAATTGAAGCTTCAACATAGTTTGAAGCTCTGATAGTTGCTTCGCAAATCCTTCAGCTGCTGGATTGTTATTTGTTGACGGACTCAATAAATCAAGCTTCGGATGATACCCATAGTTGGAAAAGAATGGTGTTTGTTGAGTCGACGCATGGAGGGTGTTGTTATATGTAAACTCGGCTAGCGGTAGATATGCCATCCAATCGTCTTGCTGATAGTTGATGCTGCATCGTAAGTATTGCTCCAAGACTTGGTTCACCCGTTCCGTTTGGCCATCAGTTTGAGAATGAAAAGCTGAAGAAAGCTTGATATCCACCTTCAATATCCCAAAGAGAGATCTCCAAAACTTTGACACGAACTGGGTACCTCGATCTGATATGATATCATCTGGTAGTCCATAATATCGATACACATTATCGAGAAAGAGTCTTGTTGTGACTTCACTGGACGATGTCTTCTTACAAGGAACAAAGTGTGCCATCTTTGTAAGCCGATCTACCACGACAAAGATGCTGTCAAATGAGTTTGATGATGGCAAATCCGTGATGAAGTCCATAGAAATTGAAGACCATGGTCGATGTGGAATTGGCAATGGCTGTAGAAGTCCATAAGGGCGATGCCGAGGATTCTTAGATCTTGAACAGATGTCACAAGAGAGGACAAAATCTTTCACATCCTTCCACATTTGGGGCCACCAAAAATCTCGGGAAATAAGCTCCAAGGTCTTGTTGAATCCAAAATGTCCCGCAGCTGGAAAATCATGGCGAGATTGAAGAACTCGGAGTCGTGCTAGTCCTTTTGGAATGTACAATCGCTCTTCAAAGTATAAAAGATCTCCCTCCACCTTGAACTTGTCGTCATTGGTACGTTGCTTGATATCAATGGCTACTGAATATTTAATGGTCATAGCACGTACCTGGTTTAGGAAGTCAGCATCAAATGATACAATAGTAGCATAAAGTTGAAATCTCTCTGGCTTCAATAACGTTGTACATTGTTGATCAAACGCTACTTCTCCAACCTTTGGTGCAAGATACGATCTCCTTGATAAAGCATCGGATAGTCCTTGCTGCCTTCCAAGTCGATAAGTGATAACAAAATCGAATCTAGATAGCGACATATTCCACTGAGCTTGACGCCGATTTAAAACTCGAGCCGTCATGAAATACTCCAAATTCTTGTGATCCGTATATACGGTTACTGGATGTGCAGCTCCTTCAAGAAAGTGACGCCATTCTTCGAAAGAATCCACTATAGCAAGAAGTTCCTTATCGTGGATCTCATAATTGATTTCAGCAGCAGAGAACTTCCGAGAATAGAATGCAACTGGATGGAGGTTCTTATCTTCACTCATTTGTGAAAGCACAGCTCCCAAAGCAAAATCTGAAGCATCAGTTTCTAAATAGAAGGCCTTTGTAAAGTCTGGATGTACCAAAATTGGAGCTGTAGTAAACGCTGTCTTCAAATCTTGAAACGCCTTCTCCGCCAAAGGTCCCCATTCCAACTTATCCTTGCATGTTAATCGAGTGAGAGGAGCAGCAACTTGAGAATAATTCTTGATGAAGATCCGATAGAAGTTAGCAAAACCAAGAAAGCATTGTACGTCTCTAACCGTCTTCGGAACCTCCCAAGACATGATTGCTTCTACTTTCTTGGGGTCCATCTTCAAACCTTCTGTAGTCGCAATGAATCCCAAAAATTCCATCTCCGTCTGGTGAAATAAACACTTTTCTAATTTGGCATATAGTCTTCGCTTGCGTAGTTTCTCCAAGACCAAACGAACATGCTTCTCATGCTCTTCTTCGTTTTTAGAGAATATTAGAATATCGTCCAAGTAGATGACAACAAAATCATCCAGGTGTTCTCGAAAGATGTCATTCATCATATGTTGGAAAATCGCTGGAGCATTGGTAAGACCAAAAGGCATGACATTATATTCGAAATGACCATACCTTGTACGGAATGCTGTCTTCCACTCATCTCCTTCCTTGATTCGTACGAGATTATAAGCTCCCCTTAGATCAATTTTTGTAAAGATCTTCGCACGTCCAAGTTGTTCTAAGAGACTAGAAATCAAGGGTAATGGGTAACGATTTTTCTTTGTTACCTTGTTGAGGCCTCGATAGTCCACACACATCCGTAATGATCCATCTTTCTTCTTCACAAATAAGATGGGTGCTCTAGCTGATGATTTTGAATGACGAATGAAGTTCTTGGCTAGATTTTCGTCGATGTACTTTCGTAACTCTGCCAACTCCGTTTGCGATAGATTGTAGATTGGGCCAAAAGGTGGTTGTGCTCCTTCTTGCAAGTCTATGGCACAATCATATGGTCGGTGTTCCGATAGTATGTCGGCGTTCTTCTTTTGAAACACGTCTTCAAAATCTTTATATTGCTCCGGTATACTTGCTGTTGAGATCTTCTCCTCGGTAGTTGGAGCCGCATAAATGACAAATGGAGTGCCTTCCTTAGATGATCTTATAAACGCTCTTGCTCCAATGAATAAGGATTTTTTTTTTCGAGGTTTTTTACTAGGTTTTTTCTTGGGTGGTTTTGTGGGAAAAGTCATCTTTCGCAACCTCCAATCTATCAATGGATTATGTTTTTCCAACCAAGAAAGACCAAGAATAATAGGATTTGATGGGGTTCTAATAATATTAAAAATAATATGACTACTATGGTCTTTAAACGTTACTTCTATAGGTTTTGATTCATGGGTGATGCTACCAGACAATAAAGGTCGCCCATCTATGACCTCAACATGAACAGGTTTTGATTTTTGTACTAAAGGGATCTTATGACGCTTTGCAAATTCTTCGTCTAAAAAACAAGCAGATGCTCTTGAGTCTAGTAGTGCTAAGGTTCTCAGTTTTTGAGGGCCGATAAACAGAGGGATTGTAAAACAAAGTGCAGGTTGGGCAGAAAGAAAGGAACCTGATTGTTGTTGAGATATTTCATTGTCCAGCCGCACGGTTCCTACTGTGGCTGGGCATCCTCGTTTTCCTGAACAAATACTCCCCTAGTCTTGACTATGCCTCGATTTTGCTTTTTGGGGCAGTTTCCGACTTTGTGGCCTTCTCCACCGCAATACAAGCATAAATTTTTCTCCATACGTCGCTTTTTTTCTTCTATAGTAAGAGATTTGATACGTACTGCATCAATTTGCATGTCTTCCACCTCTGAATGCGAATTCACACCGCTTGCCGACATAGTTGGAGCATGGTGAATTGTATGTTGTCTTGAGCGTTAGTCTTGGCGACGTTGGAATAGGCGATTATCGCACTTCACAGCTTGGCTAATGGCTTCATTGAGCGTTCGTGGATCAGGAAGAGTTAACAGCAAATCTTTCACATCATCTCTTAAACCCCAATAGAATTGACTCATCAACGCTTCTTCATCCCAATTGATGTCGCATACTAATTGCCTGAAATCTGAAGCATAGACTGATGTAGAACGCATCCCTTGTCGTAGCGACCGGATCTTTGTTGTAGCCCATCGAACCTTATCGTGTTCACCAAATGCTTCCGCAAATGCTTCCAAAAAGGTTTCGAAGTTGTTTAATATGGATGATCGTTTCTCAAACAAAGGAGCAAACCATGATAGAGCTTGTCCCGTAAGTAAGGTTCCAACAAGCCCAACACGTGACTCCTCCGTTGGATATTGTTCGGGCTGTAAAACTATTATCAACCTAATTTGATTGACGAATCCTCGAAACTTGGAACGTGTTCCATCAAACTTATCTGGAAGGCTAACTCGAGGCTCCTTATGTTGTAGAACTAGTGGTTCTTGTCGAACTTGAGGTAAAGTTGTTTCTCCAAGTGCCGAAATTTGAGGCTGGTGTAGTTTAGATTGTGCTATCCCAGATACTCCATCATTATGAAGCCTTGCGACCACTCCTTCAATCTCTGCAGTTCTTTGTGACAACGTAGCGAGGACATTCATAATAGTATCTAACTTAGACTCCGAACTTTCTATCATACTAATGTCTTGACCTCCAGCCATTCTAAAAGAAGGACAAAAATGACCCTATAAGAGGCAATATTGGTTTATAGGAGGGTAATCCACAACCTATAAAATGCCTTAAGAATTTCAAGAAGAGGGGTAATCCACTCTCTCCAAGAAGAATAAGACTCCAATATTGTAACAGAAGAAGTATCAGTTTACAGGAGGGTAATCCGCAACCTCTAAAAAATGCTAGTATACCTTCAAGTAGAGGGGTAATCCACACTCTACTAAGAAAGAACTAGCTCTGATATCTCAAGTTAGTGTAGTCTCGACAAACTATCACGGACACAAAATATAGACTTGAAATCTAACAAGAAGTTCAAGAAGAAGTAGCAGAACTAGATTAAACAGATGAGTACAAGAACAACACCAGAAAGGTGAGCTAGAACTCCAAGAGATGTGTTGTCAAGACTGAAGAACTCTTCAGCCTCGATCCCTATATATACTCCTACTTAGGAAGCTTCTCGAGCTACTTCTATTAACTAGGAAGCTTCTAGAAGGTTCCAAAGGCTTCCTTTCTAGAAGGTTCTAGAAACTTCTCGAGCTACTTTTATTAACTAGGAAGCTTCTAGAAAGTTCCAGGGGATTCCTTTCTAGAAGCTTCTAAAAACTTCTCTTCTAGAAGGTTCCAGAGATTTTCTTTCTAGAAGCTTCTAGAAACTTCTCTCTAAAAGGTTCCAGAGGCTTCTCTTCTAGAAGGTTCCAGAGGCTTGTTTTCTAGAAGGTTCTAGAAACTTCTCTCTAGAAAGTTCTAAGGAATATGTCCCTAACAAATGTCATACATATTATTTATTATAGAATTTCACCTCTTTCTTAATAAAATAAAAAAATATTAAAAAACTTATCAAACTTAGTTCAAGATATAATTTGATTGTAAGAAGATAAGAATAGTACAAAGAAGCTTCTACACAAAGTATAAGATTATATATTACTCAATAAAATCACATCTTTAGAAGTTGATTTTCAAAGAGAATTTTTCTATTAATAGAAAAAATATATTTTTAATTAAAATTTATATATATCTTTTTAGTACATCCTAAAGGTTATTGGTTTAAAATCAAGTAGTAATGGTAGCAACTTTGGAATTGATAAATATTATTTTGTCTATTAGATTAGATTTTATTTTATTTTTTTAAGATACTATATCTTTTATTAGGCTATTTTTTCTTGGACTTTAGTAAGTATCCTTGAAAAGTAATAACAACCAAGTTGAAATAGCCAGCTTCAATTTATTAAGTATTTATATATTTTGATTTTGATAGACATTAATTTTAAAAACTTTTCTCTTAATGTCTTATTGAAAATTTGATTTGTAATAGATAAAAGCAATCACTACTTTTTAAACCATATTATTAATAATATATTTGAATATTTGACAACATCTATTGAATTATAAGATCAAAACCCTACTATAGTTGATTAGATGGAAACATATCAATTTGATAGGATGTACTAGCCAAAATTTCTTCATCAAATTATAATTGAAAGTGCATGTCATAAAGATAAATTTAGCTTCAAAACAAAAAAAATAATAGTATTAAATATATATTTGGTAGACTAAGATATATATATATATATATATATATACTTCATTAATTTTATTAATATATATTCTTTATCAAATTATTATGTATTTAAATATAAAATATATTAATGACAATATGTCATGGACATATATATTTATTCTAATATTTACCTTTATGATTAAATAAAACTAAGTAAAAGTAGATTTATTTCATAATATCTTCTAGAAAAGTTTTTCAGAAGCTTCATAGATGCTACTTTGACTTTAAATGTATTTGTAAATGATTGATAGGTTAAAAACTTGATCAATAAGTGAACCATGTGCCACACATATTAGTAGCTTGCAGAACAAGCTAACTATATGGCGCTTATATAAAAAACTTACTTTGCAAGTTAAAATACATATGTTACAAAGTCAATACATTTTAGAGGTCCTATAGAACATTGCCACATAACTCATTATTAGATTGTATATATAGAGGTAAGAATAAAGCCTTTTTCACTTTTTTCAATGTTTTTTTAGTCTTTAGTTTTGTTTCAAGTCTTTCTAGTCTTCTTGTCTTTGGCAATAGTCATTTTAATGTAATACTATATTATTGTTGAGTGATTTTTTAGTTCTTTTGAATGACACAAGAGTGTATTGAGGATTTCTTTCTTTGGGATTTATGTCCTTGATAATTTGACAAAAGTGCTAACTTATTATTCTTCTTGTGTTTTGAAGATTGTATTTTACATATGTTTAAATAAACTGTTTAGTTATTTAATACTATTTTTTTTTAAAGAGAAAAAATTATCCTTTTTTGTAGAAATTTTCATTTGATATTAGAGGTTATAGATTATCCTCTTTTAAGTTGACTTGTAGATTTGTTAAATTATTTGAAATAGAAGGAAAATCATTGATTCTATACATAGCAAAAGTAAGAATAAATCTATAACTATTGCAGATCTTCACAAATTTGTCAACATTCTTAGGGTGGCAATTTCATACATCACTAGTGCCAACTATGGAAACACTAATCTTATGCCTATAGAAGAAGTTTAGAATCTATGTCAAAAAGTTGTATAATTGAAAGAAGCAAGTAGATCAACTTTACAACCCAATCCAAGAAGTTTTGCTTCTATTTATATGATAGAGACAATAATTAGTATGCTCAAAAATTTTGATGGAACAAAATCAAAATTTCAAAGATTTTTGCAATAAATCAAGATTTATCTAAAGTTGTATCCTTTCCACTATCTTGATAGATTTAATCAAGTTGGATTCATAGGCGTACTTTAATCTGGAAGTGCTCTCTCTTGGTTTGTAATTTTGATGGAAAATGATTCACAACTCTTTTATGATTTTAATTCATTCCTAAAAGAATTTAAGGCCACATTTGGAAAAAGTGATTGAAAAAAAATAGTAGAAACAAAGTTCTTATATTTACAATAAAGATCATTGTCAACTATCATATATGCTACTGAATTTTAAATTCTCTCTTGTAATATAGAATGGAATGACAAAGCTCTTATTAATTGATTTCAATATGGATTGAAGGATAATATTAAATATTTATTATTAATAATATGGAAAGTAGATTCTTTGAAATAATGTATTGCTCAAGCCATTGCATGTAACAAACAATTATTTGAAAGGCATCAAGAGCAAAGACTTGGTTGGAGAAGAATAAGTCAAGCATTGAAGATAGCTCTGAAGTTTTTAGAAACTTATTCATCAAGGCCAAAATCAATGCAAATTGATATGATATGTTTTAAATTCCTCATAGAGTAAAAAAAGAATTAACAATGTCAAGAGGGTTTATGCTTATATTATAGAGAAGCTAAGCATACTACTTAATATTATCCAAAAAAGCAACACAATTACAAAATGAAGAGCACAATTGCCAAAAAAGACAATGTGTCAAAAAAAAGTTTTTTTTAGCTATAATAGGGATCATGTAGTTGAAATCATGTACAATACCTAATAAACATTCTATTTTCTCCCTAGATTCTTCAACTTTTTTTATAATAGATGTATGTTTAGAATCTAAAAATCATAAAGTCTTTGTATTATTAGATTCAAGAGTCTTAATATATTTTATAGACTAAGACTTTGTCCAAAAATAAGAAATTTCTTTAATTAAGAAAATTAAATTCATACATGTAGAAGTCATAGATGGTTATTTTTTATCTTTTGGAAATGTTATCCATGAAATTATTCTTTTGGATATAGTAATTAAAGATCATAATAGCATAGTAATATTTAATGTGATAAGATTTCCTTCTAATATAATTAATTTAATATTGTATATTTAAAATAATATGATCTTTAAATAGATTGGATTTTTTGTAACCTTAATTTTTTTGGTAGTTTAATCCAAAATCCTATTAGTCAAGTAGAAATTTATAAGTCTAGTACATCTAAATTCTTATTGATATGTGGAAGAGCTTTCATGTATGGTGCAAAAGAAGAGCCATCTTTTGCTATATATGCCATGCTCATTTTTTATAGTAAAAAGACATTAAATGGTATTTCTAGTTAATATAAAGTTTTCAAAAATATTTTTTAAAATAAAAATGTTGATATTCTTTTAAAGTATCAATTCTATGATTATACAATTGATCTACAAGAAAGAACTCAATTACCATTTGAACTAATCTATAGCTTATTGTAAAATGAGTTGGCTGCACTTAAAGAGTACATCGATAAGAACTTGGCTAAAAACTTCATATGTCATTCAAAATTTCTAGCATGAGCTCTTATCTTATTTGTGAAGAAAAATCATAGATCTCTAAAGATATGCATAGAATATCGAGGATTTAATAAATTCACCATTAAGAATAATTATCCTCTATCTTTGATTACAAGACTATTTGACCAACTCAATCAAACAAAGATCTATACAAAAATAGATCTATGAGGAGTATATAACTTGCTGTGCACCAAAGAAGGAAGTAAATAGAAAACTATTTTTTGAACTAGGTATGGATATTTCAAATATAATGTCATAGCTTTTGGATTCTTAAATACACTAGCTAATTTTCAATATTTCATGAATGATATTTTTTGTGAATTTCTTGATGATTTTGTTGTGTGATATATAAACAATATTCTAATATAATCTAAGAATACAAAAAATATTAACTTTATATTTGTCATGTATTACAAAAACTTAGAGATATAAGATTATATACTAAGATAAAAAAAAGTATGTATTCCATATTATTCAAGTTATCTTTTTAGTATATATTATTTCTAACAAAAGATTAAACTATTATAGATTTGAAGAAGGTCTAAACTATTATAGATTGAAAGATCTCAGAAATAATCAGAGATGTATAATGTTTTTTGGAATTTATCAATTATTATAAGAACTTCATCAAGATTTTTTTTTTTCAAATTGCAGCTCATCTTACATGTCTAATATGCAAAGATAAACTTGAATAGAGTAAAGAAGGTAAAACATCTTTTGAAGCCATGAAGACAATATTTATTTTTGTACTAATTTTATATTGTATCAATTTCTTTAAGATATTCTTTACAAAAATAGATACATCAATCTTTGCTATAGGTGTTGTTTTGTTACAAATGAAAATAGATGATTAGCTCTACTCAATAGCTTTTCATTCCAAGAAATTTTTAGTGGCCAAGATTAGCTATGAGATCCAATACAAAAAACTTCTTACAATCATGGATTCATTTCAAGAATAGCGTCATTATCTAGAAGGTACATCAAGTCTAATCTTAATATATATAAATTACAAGAACCTCAAGTCCTTCATGTTAGCATGTATTTTGAATCATTGCCAAATTTATTGAAGCATGTATTTATTAGGATTTGATTTTAAAATTATTTTTTGACCTGAAAAACAACAAGGTTTGTCAGATGTCCTTTTTAGATGTTCTTATCTTGCACCAAAAGGAGAAGATGCATCTTTTGATGAACAAGAAATAATTTTCTTAAAGCTAAAGTATTTTCACTTTTAAGTAATAAAATCAATATTAACTGTTGATTCAACTTTTGCTAAGAAAATTCAATCAAGTATGTCATTTAATCTTCTTGATCATAATATCAAAAATAATTCTTTTAAGTCTTATAGTACTTTTAAGTTCAAATTTTAAAATAATCTATTATATTTCAAAGAATGATTATATATTCTAAAAGCCAAGACATGATTACATGTTCTTCAAGCTTATCATGACTTTCTAATAGCCAAATATTTTGAATAAGATAAGACTTTAGAACTAATATCAAGAGATTTTTGGTAGCTTCAAATATAAAAGGTAGTTAAAGGCTTTATACAATCATGTGATATTTATTCAAGATCAAAAACTCTTCATCATTGCCCTTATAAACTTCTTCAGCTATTACTTATTTCAAAACAATCATAGTCTTTCATTTCAATAGATTTTATTATAATATTATATGGCATGATTTTCTATCTAGAAATATAGTGGATATTTAGTTATAGAGAATTTAGCTTCAACTTATTGGCCAAGTTTCAATAAGTAATATATTCTTATTACAAAAGATAAATAAATACAAAAATATCAAAAGATATTCTATTGATGAAAATTCTTTTATATTTAAGAAGCTTTGTATATCAGGCTTTTTAAAACATCTAGAAATGTCCTAACATCCTTTGTTATATCAAGTCATAACTAACTATTTGCTAATAAGTTAAATTTCTCATGAATTCAAAGAAAATCCATAATCTTCTTATAAAAAATCCATCTTCATACCATAATTTTGTTATAGGTTCATATCTCCAATTTATATATATATATATAATATAATATAAAGTCTTGACTTCCAAAAACCCCTTTATTTTGCATAAAATATCCAAATTATAGCAAAATCCTTTTAAAATATTTTTCTATTGCAAAAGATTTATTCTTGCTAAACTTTAAAAATTCATATTTCTTAATTCAACTATTCAATTTTTTTCAAATTTCTAGATAATTTAAGATTTATCCTTAAGCTTTACTATAAAAAAATAAATTATAAATCTACTACAAATCATTTGGCATCTTAGAAATCCTAGCAGATATTCTAAATCCTAATGAAAAAGTACTTAGATACTATTTTCTTTATTTTCAAAAATCCAAATCCTAAATGCCATAATATTTAAATATAAAATTTATCATCATAATAATACACATTTTTAGAAATTTTAAGCTAAAATCTTATCAAATTTCTCAAGAAATAGCTCAAAACACAACCACTATTAAATCAAATCACTTACTACCCTTTGATTGCAAGCATTGACTTCAAACGTCTATATCTACTTTCTATATGCATGCATTATGTCGAAAAGAGTGGCAATAGATACAAAATCAATACCTTAATTTTAAACGCCTATAATTCTTTCATAAAAACTTTAAATCTTTCAAAACTTGTATCAAAATTATAAAAAAAAATATAAACTTTGTGATTTTAGCCTTTTAAGTTTAAATGCCTTTGAAATAATAACCCTATTTTCTAATAAGGCCTCACATAACCTCCTTGAAGTCTATTAGGTATAAATTTTTATCAATAAGAATGGAGATTTTTATCATCCATCTCCATTCATCTATATCATTACCTTAACTATTCTTTTTTTTACAAAAATCCTTCTTTAATTCTTTTTTTAATAACTTTTATATAGTATGTATCCTAAACATTAAATAAAAAAATATAATAAGATTTTAAGAATCACTGATGTCTAATAAAGGTGGCTTTAAATATATAAAACTATTATCAACATAAAATTAGCTTTAATAATAGTCCTTTTAAACTAACTACTTCAAAGTAATAAGTAACTAAAATTATAATCAACTAAAATTTAATAATATGGCTCTCATTATATTATATAATAAATTATATTTTAAATATATATATATATGCATTATTTTCACATAGTAACCAAATTACAATATGACAATAGATCTTCTAGTCTCAAATTTGTATAATTCTATATTAATAATAGTAGATCATTTTACCAAGATGGTATATTTTGTACTAAATATAAAATATATTATAATTAAAAAAATGATTAATTTTTTTTTAAAAAAATCTATTATTATCATAGATTGCCCTAAAATATTATATTTAATAAGAAAACTTAATTTATATTAAGATTTTGAAGAACCTTTTTTTAAGATTTTAAAGATGGATATAAAGCTTTCTTTGATTTTTCATCCTCAAATTTTTAGGTAAATATGACAAATGAATCAAGTTTTCAAATAATATTTAAGGTATATCATCAACTATTATTAAGATGATTGGACAAATTTTTTGCCATTAACAGAGTTTATGTACAATAATTAGATACATCTTTCTACTCAATAAATATATTTTTTTGTCAATTATGATTATCATCTATGACTTGATACTTTTAAGTTTTTTAAAGTTAATAGTCTTGTTACAAAAGATTTGGCAAATCATTTGTTAATGCTACATGCAATAATGAAGGTGCAATTAAAAGAAGCTTAAGAACAAAAGAAGTTCAATGTGGATGCCTATTACAAGGAATAACCTCAATTCACCAAAGATGACAAAGTATCGCTACTTTGTCATAATATCAAGACTATTTGTATTTGTGACAAGTTAGACTATTCTAGGCTTGAACCTTTTTTTTATTTATAAACTAATCAATTATGTTGCTTATTTATTATATCTACCAAAATTTATGAAGATCCATCTCATATTCTATGTATGTCTTCTTGAATGATATAAAATAGTGAATATCTTGGGAAGAAGATAAATGCCACTTCCTCCTATAGAAATACATAATAATCAAGAATTTGAGGTAGAAGAAGTTTTAGATTCAAAGTGACACCAAAATAGATTGAAATATCTTATTCATTAGCATGGATATGATATTAGTGAATGCTTATGAGAGCCAACAAAGAATCTTGCAAATAAAGCAAAGAAAATCGAGACTTTTTATAGATAACATCCATCAAAACAAAGATAAAAAAATAAAAAAAATCTTTACTATAAAAGAAACAAGATTTAAGGAAGATATCATTTTATCTTCTATTCTTATTTGTAACTTTTATATATGTATAATGATAATAAAATGGAGAATTAATAATCAATAGATTCAACCTAAAAGCTATCACTTATTGATTTATTGAATGAGACATTGTGATTGCCACAACCTTCAAGACAATGTAATCAAAATGAAGATCCTTAATAATAACATGTCCATCTTCAAATAAATGGCAAGATACAATGTATTTGATATTACGACCTTGGAAGAGACTCTTGATGTTTAAAATTTTTATTAGAAGTAAAAATAACTTCTAGAGGTGTTTTAAATATTTTATTTAAAGAAAGTTATGAAGGCCTCAATAAAGATTAAATAACATGGTTGTCTTTTCACCCTAATATAACACACTATTGATGGTTGAGAGGACCTATCAACCATCTTTGAAGAGAATAAAGATCAAAGTATGTGACAAACATGATTTTTTACATCTTAAATTTACTAAACATATAATAACCACTTCTTGTGGAACTCATCTCTAGAAGGGAGGTAATATCACAAACATACATATTTACTCTAATATTTACTTATGTAATTAAGTAGAAGTATATAAAAGTAGATTCATTTCATAATATTTTCTAGAAAACTTCTTAGAAGCTTCATAGACACTATTTTGACTTTACATGTATTTGTAGTTGATTGATAGGTTAGAAACTTAGTCAAAAAGTTAATCATGTACCACAAGTATTAGTAGCTTATAAAAAAAGCTAACTATATGGAATACATATAAAAAACTTATCTTGCAAGTTAAGATACGTGTCTTGTAAAGTCAACATATTTTAGAGGTCCTATAGAACATTACTACATAACTCTTAATTAGATAGTATATATAGAGGTAAGAGTGAAGTTTTCTTCAGTCTTGCCAATGTCTTTCTAATCCTTAGTCTAATTTCAAGACTTTCAAGTCTTTTTGTCTTTGGTAATAGCTATTCTAGTCTAATATTATATTAACTTTGAGTGATTTTCTAGTTCTTTTGAGTGACCAAGAGTGTATTGAAGCTTTCTTTCTTCAACATTCATGTCCTTAATACAAAATCTACAAACAAGTAGAATATTACATTCTATTTTTTTTAAACCAATTCAAAATTTAAATATAGCCTTTATTTCTTATTTATGACGATGATTATTTATTATTAAAAAATAAGGTATTCAAAAAAAAATTCTCCAAAAAATAAATATTATTTTAAATTAGATTAAATTATAAAATATAATAAAATTATATGTTTATGGTTTTATTGAAATTAGAAAGTATTATGGAAAAAAATAGGTATTGTAATGCTTGAATATCTAAAAGATTTAGAAACAAAATTGTGATCCATTATGCAGATTCAATTTTAAGTTAATGTATTAAAAGAATGTATCAAATTTGAATCTAAGCCATATATCTTTGATAAGATTTTATTAAAATTCTACTATATATAAAAAATTATATCTATTAATTTTCAGAATATATAAACTATATATAGATTATATATCAATAAAAAATTACATGATATTTAGACATGTGATTTATATTTATTCAAAACTATAAAAAAAAATACAATAAATTATAAATTTTTATAAATATAGTGAAATATCATTAAATTATATATATTATCAAAAATACATGTAAAAAATAAATATAAAAATATAAAAATATATACACACATACTTGTATATATATAATTTCTAAAACTTGGATTAACTATAATATGCTAAAAAATTTAAGCACACTTTTTCATTGTCTGTAAAAGAAATTTGCTTAAAATGAAGTCTGCCAAAAATATTGTAGAAACTACAATCCTCTCTTCCAATGTCCTAATCTCCTATCCAAACATCTAGGTAAACATGCTAGGAATAATAAAATCTTTTGCAAAAGGGTCCACCCGTGTTCAAAAAATAAAAATAAAACCTTCAAAATTCAACCTCTCTATAATTATTAACATGTTAAATAGCCTTTTGCATGGAAAAGTAGTTGCTCAAAAGCCTTCTATTTCTGAAAAAGTATTTACACCTTGTATATGTATACACACATACATACATATATATATATATATATATATATATATAGTACTGTGAAGTTCTATATTGCATGCAACCTAGATGACGTAGGAATGGAAAAAGCAACATGCTAGCAGTTCTCTTCACACACTTTTTTCACTCGTGAAGTAAAATCTGTCATGCCTATAATTGCCATATTTTTCAACTTCCTCCTCTTCAGGTGCACAATCAATGAAGAGATGTAAAGCCATGCATTTATCAATCCTGATGAAGGGGATGGAAACGAATAAAAAACGACGAGTCCACGTGGTGTGGTACTGAAACAGTAAAGTTTTAGTTTTTATCTCAACAAAACATCCACCCATCGACCTGTTCAACTTAATCACAAAACCACCATCTTGATCAGCATCATAATCATCCTCGGGTATTTTGATTCGGGTTCTGTTTTGTTGCAGATTCTGGGGCCATGTTGCGAGAGGTTGTAACTAGAATGATGAGGTGTATCCACACCAGCAAAGTGGCGCCAGCAGCAGCATCGGCGCCTTGTTGCGTTGCGCCACTGCCACGACTCGGACATCGCTGCTGCAGGTCCAGGTCCAGGTCCAGGCGAGGACGGTATGTGGGTGGGATCACGGCCAGTATCGCTGGTGGCTGGACTGATGGGTGGTAGCGAGGGCCGGGGATGCGTACAGACAGACAAGGCTCGACGGATGGCGGTGATGATCCGCGCCTGATTCCTGGTTTTGTTTCTGTGTCGTCAAAGGGGCCCTGCTGTCCTGCTGTTTCGCTATTAATACATCACCACCATGATAAGACCGATGTTGAGCAAATTGGGTGCTCGGCTTAATTTTACCAGCGTTGGGGGTTCTGGAAGCCTTTTCGTGTGGGTACAAATTATGACACCCTGTTGCTTGATATCAGTGCGGCCCTTGCGCTTTAATAAGCTCCCCACCGGATCTAATAAAGAGTGTCCTTCTTTTTGGTGGGACAGAAATAGATATTCCTCTCGTGCATCTGCAGCTTCTTTAAAACACCATCGAGCCCCTAAAAAAGAGTGGATTCTCCTGCCCCTGCCTCCTCATTTGGCACTTCGGAGGCATTGCCACAGTTTTGGGTCTATATTTTGCCTACCTTATGCTCTTGATGCGACATGTATTTTTCATTTGAGACAGACATACACACACACTCACAATTATATATATATATATATATATATATATGTTCTACTCAACGAGTCAGCGTCTATCAGTGTACAAGTAGTTTGTGCTCGTATGGATTGTTTTATCGTCGATGTACTTCCCGGTATGAGGATACGACATTTTGTGTAAATTTAAGTCCTAGTGATAGTGGTGATGGATCTGCTCTGCGAGATTCTCGACGTATTCACGCTTCTGTCAAAGGATGATCTAGTGCTCCCAGTATTTGGAGTCCTGCCTGACTATTTGAATGGGGAAAAAAATCTGCCTTAATTGAGGTTGGTCTTCAGTTTCCGATCCCTGAAAAAGCGAAAGGGCTTGTGCCTTGGAAGGAATGGACGCGCTGACGATCACGCCACAAAAACAATGAGAGATTATTCTGTTTCCGATCTGCTCTTTCCCTTTTCTCCACGTGCTTAAAATTATATCCAGCGCTTCGAATCATATCCCTCTGCTCTCCACACACAACCTACAAAGAATAATTTCACGCTAGGATGGCAACTTTCCAAAATCAGGAAGATAAAAATGATCCCTCACCTCAGCTATATATCATACATCGTGTTTTTAATCCTTTGTTGTAGCTGTTTCATTATAAACCCACCGTGAAGAAGGAAAGCAATCGCAGCTAATCATGACTTCAGTACTGTTCTTTCCTTGTAAAGCAAATAATTCATCTAACCGACACGGTTTTATTTAATCGAAAATTGTACATTACATTGGTAGACATGTGTATACATACATACATACATTCGTCACTCATAAATCACGATTTTATTTTTATTTTTTTTATTTTTTTTAATGTGTAGATCATTTGGGGTGAAATTTGTTCTCCAATTTGACTAAGAAAGAGACCATGGAGAGAAAATCCTACGTTATTAAGTATAACTGTAACTATAGCCAAATATATATATACAAATATATAAATATATATAGATAGATAGATTTGGGTTACACAACTAGGCTACCCTGGTAGAGTTTTTGGATTTTAGGTGAATCTTTGCGACTAATGATATCTGCAGTGGATAGGCTTATAAAGTAACAATTCCTCATATTTATACTTCTTTTCTTTTTTCTACAAAAAACATGTCTATATCTATATCTATATCTATATATATTTGTACACACACTGCAATGAATTTATTCTGTTCTGCTTCTATCAAATTTTAATATGTCATTCATGTTGAGGGCCAAATTCTTCTGTGAATCGAATAGTGAACACCTTTAGTGTTTTACACCATTTTCAAACATTTGTTTTAACATGTATGAACCCACACACCAGTATAATAATTCGCACAGAGTAATTATAATCATAATCATAACAACAACAGTACCAATACTTTCATCTAGCATTCTCATTACAAACTCTACAATACTAACGCAGGAAGCTTTCCACCCTTGACGATTACGGTAGCTGCATCTAGTGCCCGCTGGAAGGCGGGACGGTGCATGCGGTCGAAAGCACATTGGCATCACAGGGTGGAAGCCAAAACTGGAGGGTACGGCAGCTCAGAAACCTCACTACGTGGTAGAGGATGCAGCCCCCCTTCAGCATAACTTATTTTTAGCTCCGAGAGGGGAAGAAGTTGGTCTAGCTTGCTGATGCAAAGCTCTGAACTACGCATGTGCTCACATCAAGGCGGACCTGATGAGCGACGCTGTTGATGGGGGTAGACATGAAGGGAGTAAACGAAGGCGTCTGAGCTGCGGCGATTTCCCCAGTGGTCGATGTACTGCACTTCACCGCTGGAGTAGTGACACCGTACTCGATCAACTTGTACGTGCGAATGTAGTACTTTGAGTACTAGAACTGTAAACGTATGGCTTATCTGGGTCACTGCGATTTTACCATCTGTAGAAGCATTTCGACCGCCGTCATCCTCTCTGGGGTGGTAGAGTCTGAAAACCTAATTAAATGCTGAGTAGGTGCTCAATTCCAAAAAGACGTCTGATTTCCTTTTAGCTTCTGACATTGGCCATTCTCCTCATCCGAAGGACACTCATGTACGAAAGCGTGTGCATTGAGGAGTTAGGACCAAAATATAGGAATCAATAACTTTATCTCTGGGTTCCGTCTGATAATTTGAAAGACCTATCATCTGATGTCAGAAGTGTGTGAGTGCTTGAGCTCTGTATATAATATACTATAAAAATAAAAGCTTGAACTGATTTTTTTCTATTTTATTTTGAAATAAGATGATTTCTATTTGTTGGATTGAATAGAAATACATCAGTCTTTGCCAACTCGACATTCCCGCAATCAGAAAAAAAATCAAAATCAAAATCAAAATAACTTAACGTGACCTGCTCCCGCGAAAACAATGCTACACTAATAAGCGACAATCGATTTAACTTAATTCAACTCAATGGGGTAAAACAAGGGAGACTTCCATGCCAATATATCTTAACAGCAGAAAATCCGAGTGTTCTGGCGATTCCCGCTGGCATGTTTACGCAGTCGTTCGACTCAGAGATCTCTTAACGGCAGTTGGGATGCACCACACCAACTTCAGAATCAAAGATCACATTTGCTTCAGGTCTCATCATATATCAAAAAAATTGCAATGCGATGCATATATTGCTTGTTTAATTCAAGAGCTTCAGCTTGGATTTTTCTCACTTACCACGACAGTCTGCTAACTTCTAGGGAGGACTTGACGTTCTGAAGCTTCCTGGTATGTAGCTGTGGGCCAGGGTCAAAGAACCTGGAGGGCGGGGGCGTGTGCAGCATCTCATTCTTCGTGGCAGCCCTAAAGGCCGCAACCCCACCCCTCTCCAGCCTGCCCCTAATCTTCGCCCGCTCTCCAATCTGCACTTGCTTACTCTCGCGTCCAAGCGCTCGGGTTACTCGCGATCTAGCTCGCCGCTCTCATCTCCTGTGTACGATCTCAGTAGCAGTAAACGTATCGCGTTTCGACTTAGACTGGGTGCTAGAGGCTGTCTGAGAATTGGATATGTGACGAGTTATCAGTGGTTGGTTTGTAGGGATGATCATCACGGCATGACTCAAGAGGAATTACAGTAATCTGTGTTTTAATTTTTACAATGGATTTTTGGAGAAGCTGCAGACGTCGCAATGACCTGGCTGAGGTGGGCTTTTGCACAAGCTTGAGCCGGAGATAGGTAGATCAGGACGACGCGGGTCCACCAGCGCCAGCAGTAGGAGGTGGTCATCGCAGAGCGGCGGTAGGTTGAGGTTGAGGTTGAGGTTCTGGTTCAGGTTGGGGAGAAACGGAGCTTAAATTTGGTGACAGATTTTAGTTTTGGTTTTCTCTTCTTTTCTTGTATATCCTTGCCGCTCTTTTTTTCTTTTTTTTATTTTCTCTCACCCTCCCTCTCCCGTTTTTCTTTCTTTGTTTTTTTATAGTTCTTGTTTTTGTTGTTGTTGGTTTTTTTTTTTTTTTTTTTTTTTTTTTCTCTCGCTTTTGTCCCTTTTCCCCCCCTCTTTTCCTCCTTTTCCTTCAGCCGAGTGTGGGAGAACATTGCGATGAGCCATATAATGACGCAGGTTGGTGGCCGAATTGGTATTTCATCATATTTTTATCTGGAGTCCGGAAGGTAGAAGTCCTTCGTGTCGGTGATAAATTCGACGCACGTTGCCGCCAAGGGCGAGAATTACATCGACATGACAGGGTCGTCAAGCTCTGGCGGCACGAACACTGCATGTGCCGCCTGCAAGTACCAGCGCAGGAGGTGCACCCCAGACTGCCCATTGTCACCCTACTTTCCACCTGACCAACCCAAACGGTTTCAGAACGTGCACAAACTCTTCGGCGTCTCCAACATTCTCCGCATCCTCAAGCACGTCGATCCTAGCAAGCGCGAAGACACTGTCAAATCTATAGCTTACGAGGCTGACACGAGGGAAAAGGACCCCGTTCATGGCTGTCTGGGTGTTATCACAATTTTACAAAACCAGGTTTCGAAGCTAAAGGACGAGCTCGCTGTGGCCCGAGAGCAGCTATACTTGCTCCAGCAGCACCATAATTTCAACCAGCAGGTAATCTTGTGGAGATGGCAAAGCCATTGGGATCAACTGAGGGAGGTTTTGGTCGATAGCAATCACAGCTCTGTGATTGAGCTCCTAGTTTGAGTTTTTAACCTTGAGAGCACACATTGCATCTAGTGTGAGACTTTTGTATATCGAACCCAGGGTTGCTAAAGAGACTGATTAATGGAAGTGAGTGTTCGTGGAGCAGGCACAAATACAACAAATTGTGGGCTCGTTAGGGGGAAACACGACAGTCGTCAATGTCAGCTCTGGGCACGACAACAATGTCCTAATGCACCAACTTCAGCAGTTCAATGAATTGAACCAGCTCAGTTCGGATTTTGTGAAGAGCAACCCGCTTCCTGGTTCATCCTTCGAGCCGGACCAGTACTTAAGAAATGACGGCTTTGAACAGCTCAAACCTGGTTCAGCGCTCACTACAAGATTTGACGTGGGCAGGTACAGATATCGTAGGCCAGACTCTAGTGACCTCACGCACTTTTCTTACTCTGACAGATGCGGAGAATTTACTCAATAGGCAATAATTCATCACGAAGACAAACGTTGCACAGAGGTTTACCTTCTATTATCTTTGAATTCTATTCTTTTAGAGTTCTGATACTGGTACGAGAAGACATCGATAGCTGTGTAAATCCGCGTACTCTGCAAAAACTAAGATCTTGCTTCCCAGAAACCTCTAAATCAGCGAATGTGATTCAGTTTCTTATCAGGAAGAAACTAAACTAGATCGAGTAGGTGACAGCTTTTAAGAATTCTAGGCATTGCTTTGCAGAATAACAATTCAATCTCCAGTGTGTATACACAGTCCCGTGGCTGATAACGAAGACACGGACAATCTGTCTGACACACTCTAGCCAACTTGTAGCTCCAGAGAGATTGCCATGGCAATGCTTTGGAATCGATTGAGGCACTTGCTAAACATGAGAGTTTTCGGGTTATTTATCTTGGACGGTTGTTCGCTATTATTGGTGTAGTTGGCGTCTATGAGAGAGTATGATTATTTGGATGATCGGGATAGTGAATGAGGAGCAAGTAGTTACCACATCAGTGTTGGAGTGGTAGTCAGTTCGATCTGTGGATTGGTCAGGTAATCGGGTCTCAGGGACGACTCTTGTGTTCAGTTATTCAGCGCAATAAGCAGTGGATTACCAGTTTTAAAGTGCTTCAAGATTCTTAAAGCATCAACATTTGGGCTATTAAGTACACTGACGAAGCCAGTTACCAACTTGCTGGAATGAGATGTGTTTGGGACTCTGGTGACCCGAGCTTACATCGTTGAAATGTATTTTCAGAATAGTTTAGGAAAAAAACAAAGAATAAGGTGATAAAACTGGCCAAGGGGACAGTCAGCAGCGGTGTGGAGGAGAGACTAACTTAATCTGACGTACTAATATTGGTCTCATGTTCCATTGTACAGAGACGAGTCTAAGTGACCTTCTCACACTTACTCGGGATCACCCAAGTTGAACATTACATCAATGATATCAAAGCATTCACCTGTCTCACAGATGCACACTTGGGGGCTTCAAACAGGTACATCCCAGGGGAGTCTTTGGTGCAACAATCCGTGCTACTCGGACAAGTGAAGCTGAAGGAGCAATCTGAGCAACAGCGTGGACATTATGGAATTGCCGGTGCTGGAAGCTCCTTCATACCCACTCCTTGCGGTGACCATAACCTACTACAAGATGTAGACCGCGCCTTTGGCACACCAGATCAATACGCAATGGCCATTCGTAGGCGTGGTAGCAACTTACTTAACTTGACTGTTGCTTCGGAGGCCGAACTAAGACGAGCTACAGGTGGTCACCATGGAGTTCCCAAACACGAGCTTAGAAGTGCAGTAGTTTACCTCACCTTGACAAACAACTGATCTAAAAAATGTAGTATCACACTTTCCTTTCGACCAAGTTCGATACCTTCATCTAACAAAAACCATACACAAAATTGTACTCACTATTTTACGTTAGAGGACATTTCTGCAGCTGGAAGATATTAGTGATTGTAATTTAGAGTAACACAGTAGGATGGAACGGCGTCTCTCGACTGCCAGGGTTGCTTACTAAACATGGTGGAAGCTGAGCCACCACTGGTTTCATTGGTCGCAGCATCACTGCAACTGCAACGATTGTTCCTCAGAATCACGCCAAATCGCGACGGTTGTGCGTTGTTGGGGGTTTTGAGGAGCTTTACTCAGTGAGCTTGGATCAGATGGACATTTCGAACATGTGTAGAACAATCAGGACTGAGGACATTGACATGCAGGTTTTTTTAGGTATTACGAGTTTGAGGAGATAGGACTGATGCCTAGTATGAACATTTCAAGTAAAACATTAAGTTTCTAACTAGTGATTAGTTTAATCAGGGATAAAGTCAAGGTCCCTTTATAGAAGCCTAACTGTTTAGAGCCTTACTAGATTTATGCAATTGGACATGTCGATAAGTGTCCAGTGCTGATTTTCAATGACTCGATAGGCTGTATTCTTTGGTGTGCAGTTTCCGTGAGGGAAACTGGATCTGCTTCTGCAATCTTTCGCTTTTGTAACATAGACACAGGTTTGTGGCTGTTGCTTCGTAGGTTCAACTTTGGATACAGCAATGCTAATACATCTTCATTTTCTTTGTATGTTTAACTGGCCCTGGTCGTAGCACGGAGTCTGTCTGCGCCACCTTTAACTGCGTCTTATTCACCTGTGTTTATTATAACAAGGAATCTACTCGCACGATGTTTCAGATTTCCTTGCTGGCTCCATTCCTTTCAATTTTCACACTCAGTTCGTCAAGAAGATTCCGAAACATTTGATGTGCACGTTTGTGCCGTTTAGAGCCATTAGCAGCTTGGTCATGATCCCTTTTGTTTGGTCACTTCTAAGTGGACGTCTCTCTCAGCCGCTACAATATCATACGGCATGCAACTCATTAAGTACAATAATTGCATTTCCGGATGTTTATTCAAGTCTCAATCGATACAATCATATCTTTCATAGGATGTTTCATGTCACTTCTCCATCTTTCTTCTTTAGAACTCAACTTAAGATCAGCCAAAACAAACGTAAAATTCTGGTGCATGAGGCATGGAGATGCATGCGTTCGAAATCATGCACTAACATCGTAAACATGAGCTCTGAACCGGAAAATTAAGAGGTTCATCTAGTATTGTAGAAGCGCCAGACTGATTGCCAAGCACGTTCTGACTGCCCTGCATTCACCGGAACTATATGTTGATACTCTTTCTAAGGTTTGTGCGTCATGAAGGGGATTTTTATGCCAATGAACACTTATAAATGAGCACTAATGTAATCAAAAGCAAGGAAATGGGGGGCGATGGGATGTTTAAGAGAAATCGTTGCGTCGAAGCAAGAGAATGATAAAATGCTAATTCGCAGAGCCTTGAGCATTAGATGTGTGGAGACCATGATATACCGTCTTATGCATCATAGACCTGTATGCAACTGGACAAGTCGATCTCATCTAGCAACTTCCCTGATATGTTTAAAGCTGCTTGACTCATGGTCGATCTCTAGCCAAGTTCATGCAAATGCACTTGACTGAATTCTGCTAACAAAATCGCGAGGCTTCCGCTGTCTCAATAACTATCCAGTGATTTGAAGGATAGACGAAAGCTCACACCCCAGTAGACACTAGTTTGCAGAATATTGGATGCTGTCTAAAAAGTCTAGTAAATGATAGTGTATTGGTGAAACGTCCTCACCAGGAAATGAATCGATCTGAGCACTCTGAAACGGAAAAAATGAACCATGAATAACATTGATTTAGCAAGAACAATCTTACCCTGAGTTCTAGACACTGATGACGTAGCCCAGGTTGTTCATGATCTTCAACAGTGCCCTGGACAGCGCCAGCTGGTAAAATGGTATGACATGGATATAGAGCGGGTTTCAAAGTAGTAGTAGGCCGGTAAGTTAATCAGGTTTACTAGTAGATTGTGGTTGAGAAGATGCACGCGTAAAATCTCAACGCACTGGTTGGAAGCCAGAGTCACAGTAGCTCTCGGTAGCTGGGACAACCGCGTGACGTATATGAGCAAGTATTCAAGGGCAACGCGGTTTCAGTAAGTTGCGGAGCCAAGCGTCGCGAGATGCTCGCTTCTGCACTGGATCACATGTGGCAATGATAAATCGGCGATTCCAAGGGTCATTCTGGAGAGAGGATATTAGAAGCTGTTTTCCACGCCACTGATATCCTTCGTTTCCTGAGCACAATAGACCTTAACCAATTGTGAAGGAAACCTCTGCAGTACAAATAAGTTCCAGTCCTCTCTGTAGCAGGCCTTAACCATGTTTCTGCTACTTTGAAATCCTTCTGAGTTCGATAAATACGTATCATAATAATTGGGCGTCATCAGCTTTTGCTGGCTCCTTCTGAGTCTGTAGCCCCATGCATGTCGGACCATCAACAGCCAACTCCAGATTTGTCTAGACATAATGAGTTTAGAGGAGTGAAGAACAGACTTTCGAAGTTGCAACTGGTATTTCAAGCTCTTAATCAAATAGCGATTGAGCTTCAGGTCGACGTGCTGATGACAATTGTGAGTCTACATTTTCTATGTATCTTGTCCATTTCCCTCGTCCATCACGTCATAAGCCTAGTTAGGTTAAATCTAACCATAATCTAAAATTTTGTTATACTTATTCTGTTTGTATTAGCTTTGAAGCAAAGCTGTTGCTTTCAATCTTGTCGCTCTGCAAGCACACGAGTACTCGCTCGTACTCGCTGGAAACATGATACTAGTGACGTGCTTTTTCGGAGCCTATTTAAAAATCCCTGCCTGATAGTCTTGTTGTACATATACACAGCTATCGTGTGATAGAGTACCATCTTGTGTGGATAACCTGATGTAGAGCATTTTGATCGCAGTCCAGGGAAGTCCAGTTCCACCCTGTCAGGCCTTTCGTATACCTCTCCTCAGTTTTTTAACAGAGAGGCTTGATTCTGCAGTATGTAACTGGCCAGTCACACAAATTTGTTAACACTACAAGCCGTACATGTTCTGCGGCCACCTACATAGTCACGGTCTCGAAGTGTCTCTTGGCTGTCCACATCTTCAATATTTTGAACTCTCGAATTGGCATCGGTCTCTGTGTACGCAAATAAATTAGAAGTATTGTAGGCGCTTCATGTTTCAATTAGATTCTTTCATGCACTAATAGTTCTTAAGACTTGTGTCTCTGACTATTCTTGAGACGCCAATTATGCAATTAATTAACTTGATGTATAAAGTGCGTTACCTCTCAAAATTTCTCTACTTTATCATAGCGAAGTCTTTGTTTTCTTTATTATATGCAGGATACAAATATTTAATCATACATCAATGGGCTGGAGCTTTGCGAAGAAGAGCTTCAATTGATGTCTTGATGTGCGACTTATGACATCAATGTCATACTCAAAGCAGAGGCGGTATTATGAGAACCTAGGTAATAAACACCACATTCCTCTCTCCGATTTAGAAGCCACCCAGCACTATGAACGAACTGTATCTCTTATATCTCTAAACGCATACTTCAAACCTAGCTGATGGGATACCTGGGTAGATTTGGATTCACCTTTGCTTTTCCAAACAACCTCGGGCTTTATCATGGAATGTGTAACTTAGATTCCTGCATGCAGAATTTCGTCAGTCAGACCTTTTTCCCTGGAATAAATATATTGTTGTCAGAAATCATGTTAACATTCCTTAACATGATCTCAGACACCAGGCATTAGAATATTGCAGCATAAGATATCTGAGACCCTGTCATAGTGGAATTCTTTCTTCTGCCCTATTGTGGAGCTGTCTCAGAACCTTCTAGGAGCTTGCGAGCTTGCCATTTTGTTCTGATTTGTCGAGTTGTGAGCTTGTTATGAGTTTTGTGTCTCAGATCAGTAACTTATACATTTACTACATGGATTGTACTCTCCCTTGGTATACTGCGAAACCAACTTGCAAGGGTATGCTGTGTCTTTGAATTAGTAAGAACTTACCGACGAACTAGAATCAAGTGTGAATGCGTCTCTTCACTAGGTCGTCAAGGGTTCAACTTCGGGCGTGGACTTGAGTTCGGGAATAATTTTACTCGGGTAACAGAAGAGGTTAGTGAGCTATACCCAAAAAGATCATGCAAACAAGCTGATCAACTTTCCAATGCAATTATAGTTTAGTAAGCCTCTACTGGCACACAAATTCCTGGGTCATCTAATTCATGTCTCAAACTGAGGTAGTACATGAACTGCAACAGTAGTGTAACACCGAATGCAAATCTGGGTTCAGAAAACACGCCATCATGTGTTCTATTCATCCAAACGCAACTCAGCAGACGATTTGAAGGTAATTGGAGGCCCAAAAGGGAAAACTCAAATCGCTAATTCAGACGCTATAGTATACAAAGCAATTCAGCAGCCGACAATCCTGGCGACATTCAGCGCCAGTCTCTAGGTTATCCTGCAGTCGCCCAACGTTATTACTTCCTCTCTCCTACAAATGTACTAGATCAGAGTACCATTCCTAATTGAACCAGTTTGAGCTCCAGCAGCTATGTACTCCAACACTACAAATCCTAATATTATTGACTTGTGGCATCTAGCGTGAATGCTCAGGGGGTTAACCCCTCATCTACACATCCATCATCTAACATGAATTAATTGATATAATACCAAACCATTCCCAAATCAAATGACTAAACCGTAATTAATTGCTCAGATCGGCTTCGCAATCACCATAATTTTTTCGTCTCCTTCGCCGGCACAATCCCATCGTTCCCTGCTAGCAGCCTGTACTTATCCTTCCTGGTGAGATGTGTGCACTCATAACCGAGGCTTCCGGCAAGCACCCGTTGGATATAATTTGCGACTTCAAAGGAAGATTTGCCTGCAGAGCAAGAGATCTCTCGCGGAATTTCATTCAGAAAGTGGATCTCGAAAGTTGGCCGCGGGTTCATGTGGCAGAAGAAGGGGTCCATGGCCTTATTGCCGCGAGCAGTGGTGCCATGGAACATGTTCATCTGGGTGCGGACTGCGACCGGTACGATCCGGTCACTCAGCTCGGCGAAAAGAGCCGAGAATCGTAGCAGGAATGGCTCCCTGCAGGTTGTGCCTTCAGGACAGAGGGTTAACTCACCCTGCTTGAGGACGTTGCGCATGTTTTCGGAGTCTTTCTCCCGGTCACGGCACAGGGCAATGGTTGGCATGGGAGATAGTACCTCCGATATCCAGGATATGGAGTAGGTCACTGCGGGAACGGGTCGGCCCAAAGCAATGGCGACGGTCACTGGGTCAAGGAGAGTGCGGTGATTGCAGGCATAGAGGATGCCCGATTCCCCGTTCTTGGGAGCTTGGGGAACTTTGCCCTTGATGATTAGCTTGACACCGGTTAGTTTGTACAAAACGGGGATATATTTTAATGGTAGCCACACGCCGCTCGTGACTCGAAAGATCGAGAGGAGGAAGCCCAGGGGCATCCATGTGAGAACAATAAGAGCATTGAGAGGCGTTGGGCGTTGAACCAGCCGACCGTCGTGAAAGATGAGCTGCTTTGGTAGGTCTTGTTTTCTGACAGCTTCAACTTTCGTTCGAGGGACGGCATACCCCTCCTGCAAACGACCCAGCCCGCGAACAACATCAGCATCAAAATTCTCTATATCTTGCACATTACAAATTTGAAGTCTCATACTGCCTTTCGAAAGATATGAGATACAAGAGCCCTTCCGGAGCTGGATTTACATTTGATGCATATGATCTGGAGTTAGAGCTTGACCCTCTCCCGAAGATACCCCCTAAATTAACGCTGGTAAGACCTAATACATAGTGGCCTTGAATATCTTAATAACGGTTTGGGTCGACTTCAGGGTTGTATTTTCATGAAGGACAACTCATATCTTAAAGTGGTGCGAAAAGGAGATGTCTCGAGATCCAAAATTACTATGAGTTGAGCAGAGAATGCCCCTAAAATAGAAAAAGAAATTGATAAGAAAATAAAAATATTAGTAATAATAATAATAAAAAGGCTCGAGCTATGGCGGCTGGGAATAGAGAGCTGACGAACGCGAACGATCCATGAGACAGAAAATTAGATCAAATTCAATCACGGAAAACCTTCTTTCGCTCTGAAGTTTAGGTTTCTCACTGGTGACATATCTACTGCTCATAATAACTTATGGGAACCAAGCTACATTCCGGGGCGGCATCCAACTGTTATCTCTTCCTCGTGAATCCAACAAATTGCCCACGCAACAATTCTAAACTCAAAGGGTATAAAAATGGAGGTGTGATGATGTGGCAGGAGAAAAAGGTAGCCATCTGCAAAGAATGTGAAGTGAGGGAGAAATTCGCACCTTGCAGAAAGCCATGAATGGGTATCCAGTAACCTGGTCTCCAAGTCCTACATGGGTGCGCTCTCCTCCCATGCTCCATCGCTTCAAGGCCTCAGCTTTCTTAGCTCCGACCAGCACACCGGGCTTCTTCAGGAAGCCTGTGGCGCGACCCCACTTGTTCACCTCAATTTCCGTCCCTATTACCTCATCCACGCCAAGCAGTTCTTTCAAGAAAGGCTCCACCATAATGCGCGGGCTCGCTGTCAGCACCACCCGTTTGCCGAAGCTGGAGAACACTCGCCATGTCTCGGAGTGGAGGTCGTCGGCATAGAACTTGATGAGCACGGCGCGTGACACGCCCTCAATGTCCTTAACCTTCAGCCCCGCATATGTAAGGAAAATCATAAGGTGAATTCCCGACGCCTCGCTTACAAAGTTGTAGAGAAACAAAATCATAGGCACCATGAGGAGAAGCATCAGCGACCGGAAATACCCACCCGCTTCAAACGCGATCAGGAAGAAGTAGGGGAAAGATGATCTTGCTCTCATAAGTGCCCCCTCCAAGTCCGCAATGACAGTCTCACTCTTCCGATGCTCCCCTGAGCTGCACTCCCCCACTATCGGGAAGTCGTACTTCCTAACCTTCCTCATTTTCCTCACCTCCATCCTCGCAACCATCCTGCAGTGCCTCAAAAACGAGAAGTAACCACTGCAGAACTGTACCAGTGTCTGTTGCTCTCTACGGAACTAACTATATGAATCCCTGTCTGTGGGGGTCAATGCTGATTCAACCGCGACTAACGAGTTGACTAGCTACCTCAAGCCAAATGGAGCACAACATTCACTTCACGGATATCGTCAATCCCTCATGAACTAAACGTCTACCAACCCTCTGAGCCAGGAGCGAAACGTCGACTTCTGATCGCACGCCGACTGCGACCACGAGCATCAACTAAACACAATCCACAGCATGGGCTGGTGGAGCGGGAGAAACTTATCGATGACCGGGAGGGAAGTGGGAAAGGGGGGTCTGAGAGAGACGAGAAGACTCCGCAGTCAATACGCGCCCTAGTAGCCCAGACCTGCTACAGCTTTTGGCAACGTCGAATGCATGAGAGCCCGAGTATGGACTGTGGAGAGCCTGGTACTCGCTGCAGGTTTGCTGCAGTGTGCCAAGCGGCGACAACCAACGCCCCTTAATAATTAGCCCATCGTCCCAGCCAAGCCCCTTTGAAACTCCTGCCCGTGGTGGGGGATGCGGGGAGCGATGGGGTTTAATGCGCGGGTCGTCCGGTAGGTGGGACTGGTGTACCAGCGCATTCAATTCACAGTCACTCAGCCCAGTTTTCCTTCCCCCACCCCCCTCCCTTCCCCTTTCTAGCTCCCACCCATTCATCGATCCATCCTGATCCCACACCCATCGATCAGGTCCCGCTCTCTCTCACGCCTTACACTCCCACCGCCCTACACTTCCCGATCCTGATCTATCCCGCGTGAGTCGTCGATCACTGCACCTCCATCGGTCCCATCCCCTGCGTCGGATCCCTTCCCACCCCGCCGTTCAACGACGACGCCCATCGGCACGCCGCTACAGTAACCCCCCCCCCCCGCCCAAGCTCCTGCTGTGTGTTTCTTCCTCCTGTAGGCTTTTCATGTTTATATCTTTTATCTTTTATAGGTGGTTTTTTTTTTCCTTTCCCTCTGGAGATCATTAACTAAGCAATCAGTCGAGGGAGTCAGTACAGATAGTGTGTAGTGCTGCGCCCTGGCACCGATCACTGTCCTATCTTGGTGCCATGAGGATGAGGATGTGGGGTGCTGATCATGGATTCTACGCGGTGCCTGCTCGCCGTGCGTTAACTCCCCCTCACTTAATCCGATAATTAATCAATTAATTAATTGTCTGATTGCGATCGTGCCCCTTTAGATTGACTTAATATGCTCCATCCTTCTATTCTATTCAGTTCTGTTCTACTGTTATTGTATTCCCTCTGTCCAATCTCAAAAGATTAGATGCTTTTGTTTTCCCTTGATCCTGATCTTGTCCCCCTGGATTCGGTGACTTGTTTAGCTGTGTAATTAGGCCACAATTAGGCTAAGCTTAGTCCTATTGTTAGCGCATTATGGTGTTTCTATTAATGATGTGTTTCATGAATGTTTGAAACACATGATTGAAGTGAAAATAATGTAACCACAAAAACTATCACAATAGACTGTAGATGTAATGATACTTATAAGCATTATACATGCAAGTAAAAATTCTATAACTTATTTGACTATTCATAAATATATTTAAAAGATTTATATTGTATGCATAATTGATCTGATACAAAAAAATATATCTTTAACTGACACATTCTAATAATTTTTTATGATGCATATGTATAATCATGTTCATATTTGTCAGGAATATAAAACTTTGTGGATAGAATTGCTATTGTGTTAAAAGATAATCTATTTGTAAATAAACCAATCTTACTACAAAGAATAGGTCAACTTATACAATTGTAGAAGTGTATAATTATCTGCCAATCCCAGTTACATTTTAGAATTTTCAACCTATTATATTTGATTGTATATGCAAATATATATATATATATAATATGGATGACACATGAATTATTTGATTAAGTTAATTTCAGGAATAATACAGATGCATAAATTTGTGTTAATTGATTCTGACAATAGTTGATTAATTATTTTCTTTCTTACTATATATATATATATATATATATATATTATAATATTGTTAATGTCACCATAGTTTTTGTTATTGTCACCATAACTTGTTATCCATCACATATCATCATACTTTTTGCTATTGCCACCACAACCTTTCATCTACTACATATCATCACATTTTTTACTAATGCCACCACAAGTTGCCTTAAATTGATGTTGCACACCAAAATGTAGTTCATGAAACACAAAAGTACACATCCATAAAGAATGTACACTTTATCCATTGTGGTGTGCATTGGCAATGTTTTATAAAGTAAATTGTGGTGTGTAACATAAGTTTAGAGCAACTTGTGGTGGGATTAGCAAAAATTGTAATGGCATGTGGTGGCAATAGCAAAAATTGTGGTAGCATTATAAGCACCCTTTGTAACTAATTTTCATGATTTATTTTAATTTCAATTTTATTTTATTTCTTGGTTTATTAACTTTTAAATCAAAAATTGTACGCAATCTAATAAAATCAGCAATGTTATATCATTTTTTTAAAATATCAATTTTAAATATTTATTATGTTGACATATCTTACTTACTTTCAAATAGTATTATTATAAATAATTATAAATATTAAGTATTTAAATGGGATTAAAACTTTTAATCATTTTTAGTAGAACTTTGGGGTTTTTTTATTTTTATTTTTTTAATATATTATTTTAGAGAATACTGGTGTAAATATCACAGTAGTTACTCTGTTTTTATTTTTATATGAACACATTATAAAACAGTATGCTTATTGGTGTTTTACTGGAAAATCTATCATAATAACAAACACTTATATTCATATCATATATTGTTAAAAAATACCTCAAAAATATTAGTATTTAATAACTACCTCCAAGAATATTGTCAGTAGTTTTTTCTGTTTAGGATTTCAATGGCTGTTTCACAAAAAACTTATTCTGAAAAAAAAATTATTATAATTTCAACATAATTAATTTTCTTTAAAATTATGATGGTACTGTTTATATTGATTTTTTCTTGATTAAAAATACTTATATTTAAAATTATTAGAAGAAATGTGAATATTAACTTAAAATTTAATTAAAGTTACTATACAAATACTTCAATCAAGTATAATTGGCTGTGTATTTAATTTTATTTTGTTAAGAAGATAGATTGTTTGAATATTATGCTTTAGAACAAAAGAGTTTATTCTAACTGCATAGTCTATGCATAAATTATTTGTGTAAGGAAGTAAGAATTGTTCTTGAATGAATGAATGAATTCTAATGGACTTCTTATTTTTTAAAATTACAGATCAGACAATGGCCTGTTTCGATTGTTTGACTCTCTGTTTATTAATGTTTTTTCAGGAGCCTTTTATTTTAAAATTTTCAGTGTTGTTTTACTTCGATTTGAGTTTGGAAATTTATGTAATTTTTGATGATTTATTTGAATTTATGAATTATTAAGTATTTAATTACACAATCAACTAACGCTCATCAAAAAAGCAATTGAAAGTCTTTTATGGAAGTAGGAAAGATAGAGAGATTAAAAGAAAAGTTCAATTTATAAGCAAAAAGAAATGAGGAGGGTAGAAGGGAGGTGAAAGGATGAATAGAAGTGGATGAAAATGTGAAACTCGTTTGGATGGATGAAATAATGAGGGGCAGAGGAGGACTCATGGCACTTCCATGGTTACCTGAAAGGCCTGGCCTTGGTTTGTACACTTCTCCCTCCTTCCCTCACACATCTGATGTGAATGGATGGATGAAAACAGGAAATGAATGAAATATACTCCCCATGCTCTGTTCGCCTGGAACGCTGGCATGACCCAAAAAGGCAAAGGAGACAAAAACAACCAACAAAAACATTAAAGGGGAGAAGGGAAGGATTAATATTAGTTAATGTTGTTTCAATTTCAAAATTAAGTAGTCCATGCATAGTTTACTCAGTCAAGATATGTCATAAATGTTGAGAATGCTAACTTTGAAATATATGTATGTATGTAGAGGGGAATGTTATATAGACTGAGGCTTTTACTAAATTGACCCACCCATCCCAACTATCATGAAAAGAAAATGACATCTACATTAATTTCTCCACTATTGGATCTCAAACCAATAAAAACCAACCACATTCACCATGATTACTAAATTGATTTAAGGTCCACTTAAAGACCTTTAAGTGAGTGTATGTGTCTACACATATAGACGAGCTATTTCATGAAATTATAAAATATGCAAGTGGAATAAATTTAAATCTTGTTGAGACTCTAGCATGTCTCCAATGCAAAGCTTGATTTGTTTTTGTATAAGAATTTGTAATCTATATTACAAGACTACAAAAAACCTTGTGTACAAATAGCAGTAAAATAATACAATAATTTAGTGTTTTTGAAAAATTTTAATAGTTAATATGGAATATCATACAAAGTCTAAATTATTTCAAAATTGTAATTACCATGATTAGAACCAATGTTGCTACAACTCCAGGTCAATTAGTGACACTAAACAAAAATACATATTTTGGATTTAAAAAAGTCAAAACCAGAATAAGATTCTATTTATTTATTTATTTATTTATTTTATAAATTTCATATAACCAACCTTATCTATTTCAAATTACACTTGTCAATAAGAGTGAAACCATCACACAAAAAGCTGATGCTATAAAATACATTTCAATATTCACACATATTTATGGCACAATGTTGACATCCAGGCAGTTGATCAAGGTAAAGAATCTGTAAAGAAAATGATAGTCAAAATCCAAACTTGCAAATGTTTATGTTTTAAATAAATTCATAATAAATTCAAGGATCTTTACATTTGCAATTTTGAAAGTTTTGAAATAGATATGAACTTTTTGGTTTCAATGATATAATGCACAACATACCTTGCACATAACATTATTTAAATGAAAAGCTACATATATATATATATATATATATTAATTTAGGTGTGCAAAAAGAAGGAACTGAGGGTGAGTGGGAAAAGGGGGCGATGCGTGGGGTGGTGAGTACAACAAAATATAGAGATGGGTTGGTGGTGGCCTTTTGCAATACTTACCTACCTTGTGTTGAATATTGACAACCATCTTTTGTGCTTTCTCTCTTGTACACACACACACTCTCTCTCCACCTGTGGATAACACAAAGCAAAGCTCCTGAACAGTTAATTCTTCATTGTCCCCCAAGTCAAAACAAAAGATACCAACATTGCAAACCAATGATTTGATTAAAAAAAAAAAAAAAAAAAAAAAAAAAACATAAAGTTTAGCACAACTTACAGGTCCAAAAAAAACCACATTTAACAAATCATATAATGACAAAAGGTTCAAGTTTTGTGCCTATAAGTCGGTTTTGCTTTTTATAGGAGGAGGTGATGAAGTGAAATCACCAACATATTGAACAATCAGTGCAACATAAAATTCAAAAAAGGGGGGTTTTTTTGGTATAAATTCACCTACCATTTGGGAGAGAAGGGAGTGGAGTTGAAGGGCCTTCAAGCAATTTTAATGGACATTTGGAAAGGTTGAGGTTGGCAACATTTTAAAGGAAACTCCCACTTGTGCCAATCCCCTCAACATTCCAAAGAGCTCTGGCCACGTGGCGTTGTCACATCTCCCCTCTCAATTTAGTTAATTAATTAATTAAATTTTTGACACTAATAAAGAACTCAATTTTTTTGACTTGGGGGTTTGGTTCAAAGTCCATATCCCACTTGGCGTAACCAAGGCCATGTCTTGGCCTCTATAACTTGACTTGATGTGACTTGGTTTCTTTCAATTACCACACCTTCAAAAATAAATTATCTATATATATATATATATATGTGTGTGTGTGTGTGTGTGTGTGAATATATATATATATATATATATATAGAGAGAGAGAGAGAGAGAGACACTTTAGTTTATTTGGTTGTTTGTTGTTACATGGAAAGATCGTGCAAGTGATTTTTTAAATATTTTGATGTTCATTTTTACAGTTATTTTAATTTTTAATTTTATGGCCACATCAAATAGTCATTATCTTTATGGTAGCATGAAACAAGCACAATTGGAGTGTTTTACAACTGGGATTACCAACTTGTCATTGTTACTTGTCGTTGTTTCAATGATAGTCAAGTTAGATTACCAACTTGTCATTGTTTGGTTTTTATTGCACACTTGATTTTAATGTTTGTTGTTTGGGTCTTGATTTTTGTTAGTGGATTAAAGATTATGCTGATGTAATATGCCATGCTAACTTGTAGATTTTGAATCTTGGAAATAAACTAATAGGGTGTAATTTTATTTGTGGCATTTGTTGTTTGATAATTGGAATTCGTTTCAGAGAATCACAGTGCAAGAATCAGAGCAAATTATTCTCATTGTGCTTTTATTTAACTTCACATGGGCTCCTAATTCATCTCCCAAATGAAAAAATCATAAAAAAATAAGTGTTATGTTATATGAGAAATAGTTAGGCTTATACAACTACATCTTCATGGAAGGATTTTTTTTCTTTTTTATTTTTTTTTATGGTAAAATATAGATAATTCAATTATAAATATATTTTTTTCTTATTTTTGAGCATTTAAAAAGAAGTTGAATTATACATTTAAAATAAGAATTACAATAATATTGAGAACACAAAGCTGGGTGATTTTTAAATGCACTTGTCACCATTTTGTGTTCTAACCTACATTATTGCCCTGTCAACTGCAAATGCTCCTGGCAAAATAATTATTTTTATAAACATAATTCTGTTTAATATCACATATTATATGAAACTAAAATCATGCAGTAATTGTGAGGTATATAATTTCTATTTCCGGTTCAGTTCTGCATCATATGTATACATACATTGTATATATTAATAGAATTTCAAATTATTTCAATACTACTTGGATCTTGTTTTTAGTTTACTTACAAGATTGTTAATTGATATCTTTAGTAAAAGTTTAAAATTATATATATATATATATAGAATTTTTATTTTCAAAATTATTTGTAATTAAAAAATAACATGTATAGATATTTTTTTGAAAGTAAATTTTATGATTTACTTTATTTATATTTAAGTTGGTTTGATGTATGCATGTATATATGTATGTATAAAGACCTATACAATAAAGTAAAAAGTTTTTAATTTTATGCAAAATAACTTGTTATTGCAAAAAGGGATTTAGGGAATTTTGCAATGATTCAATAAAAGTTTACAACTAAAAAAATGATAACAACAACTAAAAGAAAAAACCATGATAAAAGGCAACTTCTTTAACTTGAGAGTGAGAGAATAGAAATGAAAGAGAAAAAGAGGATATTTTCAATTAGATACCCTATTTGAATTTTATTACAAAACAAGATTTGTAGTATGTATGTATATATGTATATATATATATATATATATATATCACATTAACTCCAGGTATAGTTTTTATTTATGAGTACAAAAGTGGTTCAAGTTATGAAAAGTACAAATTTTCAATTACAATATGGATTTTAGTTTTTATACGTCCTTTAATTATTTTTAGATATGATATGACAAGAGATTGAAATTCTTATAAATTAAAATAAATTATATTACATTAATCTATTATGTGAAAAATCTAAATAAGAGATTTATAACGCTGAAAAAGTAATCTAGTACTTCACAATAACAATTAATTGTTAAAGATTAAAGTTTTATTATTATTTCTAGTTTTTTACATACTTACATACATATATTTTTTTTGTTTTTTTAGATGTAAAAGGCATAAAATTACGTTCTTGGAACAAAGTTTAGTACATGTATGTGTATACACACACACACACACATATATATATATATATATATATATATACATTTAAATTCAAACATATACTAGAAAGAAACCCCTTTGGTATTGGATACAAAAATAATACAGATGTGTTTAAATTTGATCAAATCCCAATTCGTTTAAAACAGTATTATATATATATATATATATATATATATATATGAAGTCTCTGAATGACAATAAATATATACTTAAAATTATTTTAAGGCGATCAAATAAAAAATATCATAGATTCTCATTCAAAATATTTTCCATAAAATTCTTGACATTTTTTGAACTACTCTTCAAAATTCCAAAACTTAAACACATATATTTGCTTGTAACAATCCATCTCGTCATGAAATAAAAATTCCAAAACGGATTGTAAACATTATGACATTACCCATAAGTTTATATAATGTAACACTCATCTCTAGAACCAAACCAAAGAAACAAAAATAAGTATATAAATAAATAATCATGTGTTTCATGTTGTCCAATTTACAATAGAAACCAGCATTATTTCAAACATAATCAATTTAATCATTTAAAATACATACATGAATATATATACATACATGAATATATATACATACATGAATATATATACATACACATCTTAAATCTAATTTTCTTTCTACCATAACCGCAAGAAGTTATGCTTCTAGTTTTTATGTAAAAAAAAAAGAAGCTCTTCAATGCCCTAAAAGCAAGGAACATAAGAGAAATACACTAACGAATGAAAATTATATCATCTACCGCGTTGTCGATGAAGAAGACATCGTTCATCCATTTGGACGCGGAGCTTGTTTTCGAGACCTCCTCGTCGTCGTCGGCGTCTCAGTTGCAGAGAAAATTTACGCCGAGCGATGAATTTCCTCACAATCTATAAGCAGATCCAGAACAAGAGCCGCGCTCTCTTGAGTTTTGGTCGCACAAGTCTCATGCGAATCAGCCTCAGCCTGCGATAGTCCCGTGTTCAGTTCAGAGCTACCGCCACTGAGCAGATTTGCGAGCCTCGGCGCCGCTCCGGTATCCACGATCTCTCGCCAACACGGAGGATAGCACGAAACCATGTTGCCCAATGCCGCCATGGCTGCCAAGGGTCCTCCAATGCTAGCCCTAGTGGCAAAGTTATCCTCGCTGGTGTTCATGGTTGAGTCGCCCAGTTCCGATGCCAGTTTCGCGGCGCCGTTCGCTGCTGCCAGTTTGTTTCCTGCGAGGCTGATTTTGCTTCTCATGGCTTTGTATGTTGAAGGTAGAAGCGCGTGAGTTTCAGAGTTGAATGTCGGGTGGTCGCATGAAGCGATTGGTGGTCCCAGTAGCTTCACCAGGGGCTCGATGGCGCCAGCTTGGACCGCTGCCTCAGCGTTGGGTTGACAGTGTAGAACTACCGTTGCAAGTGCAGCTGCTGCTGCTTCTTGGGTGAGAGCTACGTATTCTAGGTTGTGTTCGTTGTTGGTGACTGTGGATGGTTGAAGGTAACACTTGCTTCCTCCCGTTAAGATTTCGACTAAACATTTTACCGCTCCTTCTTCAGCCATGCGAGCTTTGGTTTCTTCATTGTTGAGTCCCAGTACTCCTATGAGCTGTGCCATTGCTGCCAAGCCTGTTGATTTTCAATACAATATCATGACAATTAAATGAGTTGAGCATAGAGCCTGTCTTAGCATTCGCGCATACACAAATATTTGTACATGTACATTTACATATATCGTGTAGAAACAAGATCTTCAGTTTTAGAAATTTGTGAAATACCTGTAAATGAAAACCCACATGCTCCGCCTTCACCTTTGAGCACTTGAACAAGAGAAGAGACACCACCAACACGGACTATTTCTTCCCGGGCATTTTGGCTTCCTGCCATTGTCAGTAGCGCTGCAGCGGCCATCTATCAAAATGAAACAAATTTATTAATAAAAATATAACATGTATTGTAAACAAGTATGAAGTATTTATCAAGAGCCTATTCAACCTATCTGCATATAGTTGGTTAATGAATTATACCTTTAAAATATACTTAAATTGTCAATTGTTCTGCAATTAATACACTTCGGAATGATTTGTTTGATTTTTTTTAAAAATGAAAATAATTATAATTAAATTGTGTACCTCGCTCCAATTAGCACCAAGTTTTTCTTGGCATCCCGTCGTAGCCGACAACATTTTCACCAAAAGAAAAACACCGCCAGATTCCACAATTTTCTCAGTTGTTTCAATGCTCTTATCCGCCAACATGATAAGTCCCATTGTCGCGAATTCTTGTGTGACATGAAGGTATGGAGGAACCCCACACATTCTTCTATTATTGTCCGAAGTCAATTGCATATATTGCCACGATCCTTGCGTGTGTGACTCAAATAGACATTTCTGTTGGATAAAGTCACATTCGTAAATACATGTCTATAATTCACGGAATAATATACTTCGAAGAAAAGTGAAGTGGATAGAAACAGGATTAATTATCAATACTAATACTAGACGATAAAGGACGAACTCACTCGCAGGACTCCAACCAAAATAGGTGCCATTCCAACATCAATGAGAAGTTGTTTTCTATAATCTCCTGAGAGAGCGATATAAACGACGATGGCGATGATGTGTTCACGAAGCAGAACATGCGGCAACGAGAAATTATCCCGACTGTTGTTAGTTTTGTTTGGATCATCAAATAAATGCATTTCCCACTGGTTGATTTTCGATTCATTTGAAACCAGAATTTTCACCAGCAACAGAATGTTCTCTTTCGAAAGGGCGTTGAGCCTTTTCTTCCGAGCTCCGATGGTCGCTATCGAGGCTGCTGCCGACACTCGTGTGGCGATGGTCGGTCCTTCCTCCAAGATCCTAGACTCGTAGAATATTAAAAAAAAGACAGTTGTGGATATTGTTTCGTTATCTCAACTTTTCCACTCTTCAAATCAGAGCATGTCGATAACACATTGTGTAATATACGTATGACCAGGAAAAGATCAACAGAAATAATACTATTTTTCACAACACAAAGAAAAAAGTAAAAGAAAAGAAAGTACCGTAAGTCACATACATCATAAGCTTCTGAATTATAAGTTCTTCATCCACGACACAAACACTGAGTTTGTCACTTGCCATGGCATACGCAAACGCGGAAGTAACATTCTCTCGCGCAAAACTGGGACACGAACCCAACATAGTAGAGAGAATGTAGACACCGTCAAGCCGAGCAGTCTCCGCAGAATCGCAGTCTCGAAGAGCAGCTTCCTCTGTATCCACCCGGGAGGAACCCATCGAAGCACCACCCACGGGGTGCTTCAGCCCAATCAGCGCATCAATGGCAGCGGCTCGACAGCACCTAGAGGTGCTGCGGGCGAGGCACAGGAGCGCAGAGAGCATGTGGGAGGAGACGCTGCCGGGGGCAGCGTGCAGCCAGGGCCGAGCAGCAGCGCGCATGCAATCCGCAGCGGAGGCGAGCGAGGCGCGGAGCGTGTGCAGCGCCGCGGCACTGGCCGCGGCGTCGCGAGGGTCGTCGCTCTCCAGCATGCGGAGTGACAAGGGCAGCCCGGCGTGCAGGCCCAGCTGGTTGCTGTGCCGCTCTTGCAGGTTGCCCAGGTTCAGCACCGCCGCCAGCGCCGCGGCTTGGATGTTCGCTCTGCCGTTCGGCTCGGAAGCGGACGCGGCGTCCTGCGGCAGCGTGGTGGCCCAGCGAGCCATGGTCACCATGGCTTGGACGCCGCCGCCTCTTATTACCTGCGCTCTGTTGCCCGGATGGCTCGCCACCAACTTGGCTATGGCCGCCGCCGCTGACTCTCTTATCATGGGATATGGCGATGAGTCCACCATATTCAGCAGCAGGGGAATGGCACCTACATGGATGAATCAACATGTTTTTTGTTTGTTTGTTTGTTTGTTTGTTTTTTTTGTTTGTTTGTTTGTATGTGAGCATTTGTGTTTCTTTGTTCTGATGTTCAATGGGAGGGGGTTGAGTTAAAAGCTCTTACCAATGTCAGCTATTGCTGTTTTAACTTCAAATCCTCCTTGAGAGGCAAGTAGCATTAATGCCAATACAGCAAATTCTTGAGCACTTGGATTTGGGATAGATAGTGCACTCACTAAGGCAACAATGCTGCTGGCAACAAGTTGATTGTCCACATCAAGACATTGCTTGTGTTGTTGGTCCTCATTTTCTTTTGGAAACATGAATTCTTTGTTAAATGAAAAGGTCTCCTTTAGTTGGTTGACTGGTTCTTTGTCAATGTTGCAAGGAGTGAGTTTTGTTTTATTTTGTTGATTTGAATCCAAGTAATGAGTTTGCATAGAATTGATGGTGTTTTGATGGTTAAATTCAAGTTCTTTCGAATTGGTGATTGAATTGTTTACTTTGGGTTGTGATTGTGAATGACAATCATTGCTATCATTTATGGTCATTTTCATTCTCTTGATATTTAATAGTGGTGGTAAAGGTTGTTTCATGTTTTGCATCATGGCATCAACTTGAACAGAAGGTTGTCCTACTAATGGAGGTGCAACTGTTGAAGTAAGATCAAAAGAAGAAAAAAAATTACTTCCCAATACAAGAGATTCAATTTTTGAATTGTGTTGTTGCAGTAAAGATGAATCTTCTGCAACTTCCAAATTGTCATAGATATGATTATTTAAATGGTACAAGTCCTCTTCTCTGATTGAAAACCCAGTTGAATCTATCACATCATCTTTGTTTGTAAACATGGAGTTTTCATATTCTATAGTTTTACAGGATTCTTCAGTTTTGTTTTTCAGATCCTTTTCATATCCATTTGTACATATTTCAAATGATCTTGTTTCACTTTGTGGTGGAATAAGTAAAGATGGGATAGGCAGTTTCCAAGTCTTTAAGTTAATACCTTTTGTTGTCTCAGGCTCAATTAATTTTTTGTGTTCTTGTGTTTGCATCAAGTATTGAATACTGCTTTCTTGTAACTTTCTTTTTCTATTCCAATTACACAATGCTAAATTTTCAAGTGCTTCGATTGCAATTTTTTTAGCTTTAGAAGAACTATGCTTGAGTAAATGCAATAATGGATTGATAGCTCCTGCTTCTTGTCCTAAGATGAGTTGGTTGTAATTACCATGCTTTCCAATTGCCAAATTAGCAATCACGTTTGCAGCAGCTATCCTATTAAAAATGTATATATTATACAATAACTACATTAAATTATAAAATCAAAAGAATTGAATAATAAAATAATCTGCAAAATGTATCTTTTTCGTACAAGACTAATAAGAATTATTGAGAAATACAAAGAAAAAACATAATTTGATGACTTAGAATATATATATTTATAGTTTAATATTGAAATTATTCACTACTTATCCAAATAATGAAATAAAATAAAATTTATGAAATAAAAATTACCCTATTAAAAATTTGTAGCAACGTAATATTATTTTTGAGGGTTTTCAAAGTGTAGTCACCTTCCAAAATTTGTTCCCTGGTCAATCATGCAAATTAATATTGGAAGTATGGCAGGTGTAGCACTTAACACTGCTTTGTTTTTTTCACCTGTTGAAAGACATAAAAGAGCTCCAACACTAGCATCTTGTGCAAGAGCAAAAAATGGGATCATATCTTTGCTAATGTGATTCAAAGTATCCATTGGATTGTGATTACGTTCATTGAAACTACATTAAACAAGAAAAGTGTTGTGTTTACAAAAGTAAAAATCGATACTAATAGATGTTTATGAAAAATTATTGAATAACTCAATAACTCTATTATGTAACTTGAAGAATTACATTATATATATATATATATATATATATATGCACAAGCACTCATAACTTTTCAAATGTCTTTACATAATATTTAATTTTTGAAAGGACATGTCTTGGTTTTTGATATCTTACCATATAAGATCGCAAAGTAATGGAATAGCCCCAGCAGCACCAATAACATCTTTCATATTATCATTGTTGGCACACAAACTAGCTATTGCAAGAGCTGCTTCTGCTTGGACTGTAATAGATGTTTTTTCCCTTAACTCCAAAGGCCAATGAGACTCCTCTGCTTTATATTTGAGAAGATCAACTAAAGGACCTACACCCTCAGCTTCAATTAGTATTGATTGAAAATTATCGTATGATGCTACTAAAAATCTAATAGTTATGGCAGCTTCAATTTTACAGCGACTACTTCCTTTTTGTAACGCATAAATTAACTCCTCAACATTTGCAGTTGTGAGTTTCTTCCTTTCCTTGTTTTCTAATTGAGACAAATTGGACTTGATAAATTGCAAATCACATGGTCCGCCTTCAGTCAATAAATTTTGTGGAGCATTTGAATCAATGTCAATCTCATTCAAAGGAATAATACTGTGTGATGGAATCATACAATATTTTTTATAACTGTCTTTGTCATAGTTTCTCTGCAAGCTTTTCAGCTGTATGGTTTCCATGCAAGCCAAAATGCTTGAATAACTCCCTGGTGTGTGTCTGTGTGTGTGTGTGTGTTTCTTTCTTTCTTTCTTTCTTTCTTTCTTTCTCTCTCTCTCTCTCTCTCTTTTTTTTTTTTTTTTTTTTTTTTCCCCCTCTACCAACAGTACATGTCTTCAAAAGTACCACCAAATGTTTTGTGTATGCTATTTTTATTTTTATTTGATCTGTTGCACTTCATATTGTCATTTGCTCTCAAATTTTAGATTTTGAATATTTCGTTAACTTCATAAACCCTTCAATGAATTAGTACACATTTTTTTTCTATTTTTTGGTCTGTTTTTTGTCCGGCACTAGACAATTTGTGTCACAATATGAACATCTCTTAGCCTTCATTTACTTTCCTACATCATCTCATCCAACCCCCATATATTTATTGTTATAGTTGATTCATATTCTATAAATAGAGGGAAAAATCAGTGCAGATCGAAAACCTCTTCCCTGTCAAAGTTGGTGGTTTTAGGGTTACGAACCACGATGAATGCAGGCAACATCGTCGTACTCGTGAAAAATATTTTGTGCCGTGAATGGCATTTGCAACGATCTTAAATAACATTGCGAAAGACATCTTGAGAAACCCGTTGACTACAACAAATTTCCGGAAACGAGACTAGCACCTGCCACCATCGCCATCGTTAAGAGCTTATATCTTTGCTGACTCTTCTCCTGTCTGCTCTTGTCACTGTATTGTCTGAAGTTCAACGGATCCTGCCAAAGCGTGGTTGTCGTGAAGTCATCAATTCCGTAGCACGCAACGAGGTCCGTGCTGCGGTGTTTATGCATTTAGAGACCCACGAGATTGTTTAACGAGGAGCATTATAGAATGAGGGTTAATTACGCAAGATTTCAGGTAGAATTCGATAGGTATGAGTTGATGAATGGTAGGGTTACGAATCGGTATCTTAGAAGTTTGTTGCGAGATTTTTGCATGGGTGCAAATATATACAATTATATTTCCTTACATATATCTATATATACACATTCAAACACACACATACCAACCATGTTTACGCTGGTTGTGGATGACTGCCTTGCAATGCGTAATGAAGCGTAGATACCTCTTCGACCTATTAAGGAAGATGGATCAGGTTGAAGTACTATCAGCTTGGCGGATACAATGTTTTTCACAAGATGTGTATTTCGTAACCATCCATAATGAACATTACGCCTCCTGTCGAAGTGTGTGCCGAAGAGTGGCGGCAGGGCGTCGCTACTTCAGTTACTCTTTCCTAGTTTTGGTTTTGTTTGTTGGAATAGTATGTCACCACTTAGTAACGATACTAGTAAGGGGCGCAGTGGCCACAACATACGAAGCACCCAGTTGCCGTTTGGAATGCTATTCCAAGAGCAACTTTAACCGATTCCATGACTCTACCAAGCAGCCCTAAACCTCTTTGTGTTTCAAAAGTCACTCCCCTCATTCTCCAAAGTGGTCCCTAGTTACACCAGTAACAGCAACAAAGCAAAGATAAGCAGCCTTCCAGACACGCGCAGGCTAGAAGCATACGAGAAAGTGAAAGTGCGTACCACCTCCCCGCCCTCCGATGGGATTTGACACCTTGTTGCATTGCATATGTGATTGTTTCTAGACTCAGGCTACAAGCACACAGTCCAAGTTGTAACACACACATTCCAAACTGCTATATGCACATTCAATAAAAATGGTGGCCTCTAATTAGTTGGTTGTTATTGTGTAGAGCATTACATTTGTGATGACGGCAAGGGTCAGGGAAGCAACAATTGTTTGTATGAATAAATAGGTTTGGATGTCTTTGAGCAGCTCTTTCCATGAGTTGTACATTTTTTTAAGTCTGGTGGGAGAAGGCTCATTATGAAAGAGAAGGAGAGAACAAGAATGAGAACATTATGAAAGAGAAGGAAGGAACAAGAATGTCAGACAAGAAAATAGAGAACAAGAGAGTTGGGAAAGGAAAGAAGTGAGAGACACCAAAAGAGATACACACAAAATGCAAGTCTAGGAATTTGAAAAAGAACATAGAGATTACAAAATTACAAGGTTCATTCAAAATTCATTGCCTCCACAAACTCTCATAGAGATGTTGCCTTTTCTTCATACTTGCTAATCAGCTAGCTAGACTATCACATAGGGACTTCCACCCCTTTGAGCATTCTATAGCTATCATAGGTGATAAGCTCTATTTAAGAATAATTAACCAATTAAAGACCTCTATTTTTCTTGGGTGTGTATATAATAATTTATCATATGCATGTAGCAACTTAGGATATGTTAATCTAATCATTGTTTCTATTATTAAATCTCGAAGTCATTAGAGTGCCTTCTAAACCAACAAGTATACTTAACAATAAAAATTATTTAGACTATGCTCTCTTAGCTAAAATTAAAAAATGTTTTGTTATTTTTTGTATTTTGTATTTTTTATATTGATAAATATGTCATATTATACTTCAAAACTTTTATTATGCTCTAATGATTTTTTTTTATTCTTCAATACTTTTGAAAGGTTGAGATTAAGATTAACTTTAAATATATTATATCTTTTTAATTTTATAATAAACAAATCTATTTTTAGAATTATTTTTGATTTCAAATTCTTTGTCATTCATACAATAAATTAGTCATATTTTTTGATATTAAATATTATATTTGTATTCTTATTTTTACTATCAAAATTTTATAATTGATATGCATATTTAATTATGCACATGCTATATATTAGCACAATAAATATTTATTTTATATTACTTTATTTTGTAACTAAACTATATTTGATAATACTACTTGTTTATATTGTATCATTTATATAGATATATAGTATTTTATAGAATTTATAATTTTATTTATTGTTTAAAAATGCTTAAGAAATCATATCTTTTTTAATACTTTTATGAAAACCCTACTATTCTATTTACTTACAAAAATCTAAAATCCAAAAATCATTGAAAGTAAAACTCTGATTACATTTAAAAAATATATCTCTCTTTGAATTATCATAAAATAAAAATAAAATTTAATCATGAATTTATTTTATTTTATTCTTTAAAAGAAATTTCTATTTTTAGTAATATATTAAAAATTACTAAAATCTCTAAAAAAGATATTATTTAATATTATAAATTGGTATTATTATAAATGAAGTTATTTTATATCTATTACTACTAAAATAACTTAAAATTCTACTTATTACATTATTAACACATAAATTTTTAAGAAAATATAAAATGAAATAAAATAAATTATTTGATAAAAAGATTACAATACAAATAATATTTTAAGAAAAAAAATTAAACGCATCATTGATGAGGTAGAAAATAATATAAATTATATATTTATTTTGATATATAATTGCAATATTAATAATTATTTTCTTAATAAAAATTAAAATCTTCAAAATAAAAGATTATAATTACATTTATCAAATATAATTTTAATATAAAAATAAAATATAAATAAAGATATTTCAATAATATTTTTGAAAAAAATATATAAAATTATATATCTTTATATACATATTGCTATAAATTTTTCTTACTTGCTTCTTCCAATAGATATAGAAACAAATGAACAATTTAATATTAAAGTAAATAATTTATAATAAAATTATTATAATGACAATTATGGTATATAATACATTACAAGTATATGATTATAGATCACATTCTTCATATTTTCTATTAATATAACATCAAATAAATGATAATCCATGTTCAATCTCATTTATCTATAAACATTGTCCTTGGTGTTGAAGAATGAAAAAAAAGAGATTGTAAACTAATCATCTAATAATGAAGTATTTCATAGATAATACTTGTAGTGCTTATGTCAATGACATGAACTAAAAGTTGATGCATAAACCAATGAAATCCATGTCAAAGAAAGAATAACAAAATAGAAATAAGGAAGTACATATATTAAAAAGAAACTGGAATGGTTTATTGCCAAAAGACAAGGAAACATGAGACTCTTGAAACTAGATTAGAAGCAAGAAAGGAATTGATGAGAGTGAAGAAGGCTTCACTCTTGTCTCTATATATACTATCCAAATAAGGACTACATAGTGATATTCTATACAACCTCCAATATGTGTTAACTTTGTAGGACACATGCCTTGACTTACAAGGCAACTTTTTCTATGTGTGGCATACATAATTAACTTGGTCTTCAAGCTAAAAATATGTATGGCACATGGCCAACTTGTTGACCACTTTTCTAATCCAAAAAATCAATTATAGATACCTATAAAGTCAAAGCAGTATCTATAAAGCTTCTAAGAAGCTTGTATAAAAGTTATTATAGAATTAACTTACTTTTACATACTTCCACTTATTTCTACTTATTTATATAGGTTATTACTTGCTTACATGTATATGTCCATGACATTACGTCTCCTTCTAAGAATGAGTTCTACAAGGAGTAGTCATCATATGTTGAAGAAATCTATGATGCAACAAATTATATTTGCCACATACTCAGATCTTTGTTCTCTTCGAAGATGGTTGATAGGGCCTTTCAACCATCAATACTATTCCATACCAAGGCGAAAAGACCACCATGATATTTTATTGTTGTTGAGGCCTTCATAACTTCCTTCAAATAAAATATTTGTAACACCGTTAGGAGTTGTTCCCATCTCTAATAAAATTACCAAACATCGAGAGTTTCTTCTAAGGTCGTGATACCAAATGTGTTGTATCTTGCCATCTATTCGAGAAAAAATATGTTGTTCTTAAGGATATTCATTTTGATTGTGTCATCTTGAAGGTTGTGACAATTGCAATGTTTTGTCCAATAGGTCAGCAAACGAAGGCTCTTCAGTCGAAACTGCTGGTTGTTGGTTTTTCATGTCTTCAACGTCACAACTACAAAGAAGCTACAAACTAGGATTGAAAGTCGAATGTTATCTTGCTTAGATCTTATTTTTTTTATATGAAAGATTTTCATCTTGATTTTGATGGATGTTATCAATGAAAAGCCTCCACCACCTTTATTACATTTGTAAGATTCTTTATTGGCTTCCATGTACATTTACTAATATCATATCCGTGGTAATGGATAAGTTATTCCTATTTATTTTGGCGTCGCCTTAAATCTAAGACTTCTTCTACTTCAAACTCTTTATTATTATCCACTTTTCTAGGAGGAGGTCGAGCTTGTCTTCTTCTTAATATGTCTATTGTCTTATATGCTTCAAGAAGAGACATGTGGAATACTCGATGGGTTTTCATTGACTTCGATAAGTGTAAACAATATGCAAATAGATTGATTTGTATAGAAATAGAAAATGGTTCAAGCCTATGATAGTCCAACTTATCACAAGGATAATTGGTCTTGATATTGCGATGAAGTAACTATACCTTGTCACCCATGTAGAATGGTGGTTTTTCCTTTCGATAGACATCCGCATTAATCTTTTGTTGTTCTTGAACTTTTTTTAATTGTGCCTTCATTGTTGCATGTAGATTTGACAAATGATTTGCCAAATCTTTTGTTGTAGAATTATTAGCTTTTGAAAAGTCAAAAATATGAAGTCGTGGATGATAATCATAATTGGCAAAGAAAGATGTTTATTTTGTAGAAAAATTTACTTTTTTATTATAATTAAATTCTATTAATGGTAAAATAATTAACCAATCATCTTATTTGTAGTTGATGGTACATCTTAAATACTACTCCAAAACTTGATTAATATGCTTTGTTTGTCCATTAATTTGAGGATGGAATGTTGAAGATAGTTTTATATCTACTTTTAGAATCTTGAAAAGAGTCCGCCAAAATCTTGATACAAACTGAGTTCTCCTATTTGATATAATATCCTTAGATAATCCATGATAGTGATAGATATTGTTAAGAAAGAGTTTAGTTGTTTCTTCACTTGTGATAGATTTTGTATATGGTACAAAATATGCCATCTTAGTAAAACGATCTACTATTACAAATATAGAGGCATAAAAACCTGAGATTGGAAGATCTCTGATAAAATCCATAGAAACAAAAGACCATGGTTGTTTTGGAATAGATAATAGTTGAAGAAGTCCGTAAGGTTGATGACAAGGAGTTTTTAATCTTCAATAAATGTTGCATGACTGAACAAAGTCTTTCACATCCTTCCACATTTGTAGCCACCAAAAATCTTTGGATATAAGTTTCAAAGTCTTGTTGTATCTAAAGTTTCCTACTGTTGGAAAGTCATGATGTGCTTGAAGAACAAATAATCGTGCTTTTCCTTTTGGAATATATAATCGACCTTCAAAATAGAGTAGGTTGTTTTTGAACTCAAACTTAGAAGTATATTGGAACTCAGAAGAAGGATTCTTGATATTATAAATAAGAGGATCAAAAGACATACTTGATTGGATTTGTTTCACAAGAGTCGAATCAACATTCAATATTGATTTCATTACTCGAAGATGAAAATGCTCTGGCTTCAAGAGAATTATTCTTTGTTGTTTAAAAGATACATCTTCTTCTTTTGGTACAAGATAAGAATGTCTAAAAAGGGCATCTGACAAATCTTTTTATTTTTTAGATTGATATGTGATCTTGAAATCAAATATTGATAAAGACATGCTCTAACGAGCTTGGCAAAGATTTAAAATACATGCTCACATAAAGTACTCGAGATTCTTATCATCCATATAAACGGTGATTAGATTAGAAGCGTCTTCTAGATGATGATGCCATTCTTGAAATGAATCCACGATTTCAAGAAGTTCTTTGTCATGGATTTTATAGTTAATCTCAGTAACTGAAAGTTTTCTGGGTGAAGATTATCATCTGTTCTCATTTGGAATAATATGACAGCCAAAGCAAAGTCTGATGCATCTATTTTCATAAAAAATACCTTAGAAAAGTTGATGCAATACAAGATTGGTGCAAAAATAAAGGTTGACTTTAAAGTTTTAAAAGATGCTTTAGCTTCTTTAGTCCATTGAAGTTTGTCTTTGCAAGTCAAATGTATAAGTAGAGCTTCAACTCTAGAGAAGTCTTTGATGAAGATCCAATAATAGTTGGTAAAGTTCAAAAAGTATTGGACATCTCTTATCATTTTTAGAATCTTCTAATCCATAATCATTTGAACTTTCTTAGGATCTATCATAAGTCCATCATTTGAAATGATGTATCCTAAGAAGTCGACTTGAGTAGTATAGAATATACACTTTTCTATCTTGTTGAATCCTCGATAATCAATACATATTTATAATGATCTATCTTTCTTCTTCACAAATAAGATTGGAGCTCTTACTGGTGATTTGAAATGGCGTATGAAATTCTTGGCTAGATTCTCTTTAATATATTTCTTGAGTTTAGCCAATTCATTTTTTGATAAACTATAGATTGGTCCAAATGGCAGATGTGCTCTTTCTTGAAAGTCAATTGAATAGTCATAGGGATGATATTCTCGAAGAATATCTGTATTTTTCTTCTCAAATACATCTTGAAATTTTTGATATTGTTTGAGAATGCTACTAGAAGTCTTTGCATCATTAGAAATAGGTGTGGCGTAAATAACATAAGGTGATCCTTCTTTTGCAGCATGCAAGAAAGCTCTTGCATCTACAAACATAGGTTTAATTGCACTAGACTTATAACTTTTTATTGGATTAATTTCACTCTTAATTATACTTTTAGAGAATTCAAGGATATGAAAATTCTAATCTATACAAAGATTATACTTTTTTAACTATGATAAATCTAAAATGACTTGATTAGAGAGAGATCTAATTATATTAAAGATTACGCAACTACTATAACTATTTATTGCTACATTTATAGGAAGTGTTTCATAAGTAACATCTCTAAAAGATAACAGACGACCATTTATGACTTCTATTTGAATAAGTTTGGTTTTTTGTACTAACAATATTTTATGACTTTTAACAAATTCTACGTCTAAAAAACAAGCTGAGGCTCCTAAATCTATCAAGGTAGAGGCTTTATAATTATTAGGTCTTAAATGCACATCTATTATAAAATAAAAAGAGGATTCTGAGGAGAAGATAGGACCTTCATTAAAAATTGTATAAGATTCTAGCGACACAGTCTTTATTGTAGCTAGACAAATTTGTTTTCCGACATATTGTCTTTTTTGACAAATATGCTTCTTATTTTGTGATTTCATCACTTCTTTGAATAATGTTGAGTAGTGTGTTTAGGTTCTCCACAATATAAGCACAATCCTTCTTGACGGCAACGAGTCTTTTCTTGCTTAATAAGAAGTTTAAAATATATCACATCAATTTGCATATCTTCTACTTCTGAATGTATGTGTTGAAGAGATGTTGGTGTTGCCATTGAATTGTAGTAACGTTGAGGCCCATGTATCCAATTCTCACATCGAAATTCAAAAAATTAATTATCACATTTCAAAGCAAAGTCAATTGCTTTACTCAATGTTTGAGGATCAAGTAAGTTGAGCATCAATTTCTCTACTTCATATTGTAATCTATAGAAAAATTGGCTAATAAGTGCAGCATCATGCCACTTGATATCAGTTATAAGTTGTCAAAACTGTGAAGCATATAACATTATAGATCGATTACTTTGTCACAAAATATTGACCTTGTTGGTTGCAATACAAGTTGCATCTTGTTTTCTATACATGGACCAGAATATTGCCAAAAATACCTCTAGATTATCCAATATTGAATCTCATCATTCAAAAAAAGATGAAAACCATAATAGTGCTAAATTTGAAAGAAGTATATCAATGAATCTAACTTATAATCTTGGACTTGGATAGCTTTGAGATTGAAGTTCAATCAAAAGTTGTACTTCATTGATAAATCATTTAAATTTGAATCTTGTACCATCAAATATTTTGGGTAAAGAAATTCTTGATTCTCTAATACTTGAAAGATGTTCCACCATGGGTGGAGGGACATGATTTGGTACAGATGTTGAAGCAATTCTAATCATCTCTATATATCCTCACTTCCTGCCATTCTTGTTGATACTTGTGGTGGTAAGTTTACTTGATGCATCGCAAGTATCAACTCTCTTAATTGCTCTTGCATTTGTACCATTACTCTCTTCATTTCAATAAGCTCTACCATAATAATACTCAAAAAAATATCTAATACCACTCAAGATAAGTAAAAAAAAGGATTTGAAGATAAAAAAAATATTAAGAACAATATGAGTCTAGAAGAGGGTAATTTGTAACTTCTAATATGCTTATGTCTTATCATGAGAAAGGGATAATCCACTCTTAATCAAGACAAGACAAAGCTCTAATATTGTAAGTACAGTCTTGTCAATCTATTAAAGACATGAACTAAAAGATGATGCATAAACCAATGAAAACTGTGTCAAAGAAAGAGTAACAAAATAGAAATAAGGAAATACGTATATTAAAAAGAAATTGGAATGGCTTATTGCCAAAAGACAAGGAAACTTGAGACTCTTGAAACTAGACTAGAAGTAAGAAAGTAGTTAACAAGAATGAAAAAGGCTTCACTCTTGTCTCTATATATATTATCTAACTAGAAGCTACGTGGCAATGTTCTATAGAACTTCCAATATGTGTTGACTTTGTAGGATACATGCCTTCACTTACAAGGCAAGTTTTTCTTAAGTGTGGACCGCATAATTAACTTGGTCTTCAAGCTAACAAAATGTGTGGCACATGGCCAACTTGTTGACCACTTTTTCAATCCAAAAAATCAATTATAGAAACCTATAAAGTCAAAGCAACATCTATGATGCTTCTAGGAAGCCTATATAAAACATATTATAGAATTAACTTACTTTTATTTACTTCTACTTACTTCTACTTATTTATACAGGTAATTATTGGCTTACATGTGTATGTCTGTGACAACTTATTACCTACAATAAAACTATTGATTGCTTTGATTTATAGGAATAGAGTCAAATACAATAAAAAATAATAAGAAGTAAAAATAGATTTCATTACAAATTTTTTTCTCAGCATTTTGATATCCATTAATATATGTCTTATTTGTAGATTTGGTAATTAAAATTAAATCACATTACAATTATAATTATATTTTTTTTGTGATATTTAAATTATTATTTTATTATTAAATTTTATATTAATTTTAATATTATATTTATATTTATATTTTTCTACTACACTATAATGGCTAGTTGTAAACTTTATTGGTAGAGTTTTTTTGAACTATTAGAGATTTTTGTTTGAAAGTGTAGGTAATTAGGGATCTAAAAAGTGGTAAAGTATATAAAGATTTAGCAAAGATAGAAAAGTCTTAATTTTATATATTATTAAAGAATAATAATTAAAAACTATGAATATAGAAAGGATTTAAAATATCTTAAAATAATATATTAGATGAATATATTACTTAAATAATTAGCAAAAAATAGAAGAATCATGTTTATTTTTTTACTTTAAGTTTCAAAAAAAAAATTATATCTTTAAAAAATAATATTATAAGACATTAGATATTGTCTATATATTTAATATTTTGTTAAAGATAAAAATTTAATGAATATAATTGAATAAGTAAAACATTTTTCAAAGAAAGATGAAAAAAAAGAAAAAAAAATGAGTATATTCTAAAAAGAACTAGAATGGCTATTGCCAAAGACTAAAAAACTAAAAATTCTAGAAACTTAACTAAAAGCAAGAAAAGAATTGATAAGAATAATGAAGGCTTTACTCTTATCTATATATACTATTTATATAGGAGTAATTTAGAAATATTTTATGGAACCTCTAATACATGTCTAACTTATAGAACACATGTCTAATTTTAAAGAAAAACTTCCTATAAATGTGCAATATGTCCAACTTGTATTATAAGTGGCTAACATGTACAATACATAATCAACTTGTTGGCTTGGTTTTCAACCTACCAATCACCTATAGACACATATAAAGACAAAGCTACATCTATGAAGCTTTTAAGTAGCTTTTTTACAAGATATTATTGAATTTATCTACTTTTAGCCACTTCTATCCTTTCATATTATCTAAGTAATTATTGAAATAAATAAATATGTCTATGATATTTTGTAGGTACTTCCATTTATTTATTAAAAAATTATAACTTTTATTGTATTCAAGTGAAATTATAAACATTAGATTATATTAAGGTTCATTTTTTAATTTTTTTGATGATTATTGTTTTAAAAAAATAGATCAATTCACTTCTATATATAAAAAATATGAGTCATTATTTTTAATTGACATTTATGTTGATATTACTTTAGTACTTCTTAAATTAGAATAATAATTCAGAAGTTTTTTTTTGTAGAAATAATGATTTGTGTAATCTATTTCATTAATATATTTAAAAATAAATTCTCATATAATATTTTTTTTATAATACATTGAATTTAAATTACAAAAAAATATTATGATTTTGGTCCAACTCTATTTATATTGTTAAATAAACTATTGCTAATAAATTCTACTCATTTGTAAGAAGAATTATTTTACCAAAATTTTCAATACCATTTTTTTTCTATTAGAAAATTTTAAGACTTTTTGCTATATTCTAATATTCAAAAAAATATATATTAATAAAATTATAATTTTGACTTTTGGTGATTATTATCATGGACACAGAAATACAGACTCGAGATCTAACAAGAAGTTCAAGAAGAACTGGCAAGAATTAGATTAATCAGATGAATACAAGAACAACACCAGAGAGGTGAGCTAGAGCTCCAAGAGATGTGTTGTCGAGACTGAAGAACTCTTCAGCCTCGATTCCAATATATACTCCTATTTAAGAAGCTTCTCAAGCAACTTCTACTAACTAGGAAGCTTCTAGAAGATTCCAAAGACTTGCTTCTAGAAGGTTCTAGAAACTTATTTCTAGAAGGTTCTAAGGACTATGTCCCTAATATCTTCTACCAACTAAGAAGCTTCTAGAAGGTTCCAGAGATTTGCTTCTAGAAGGTTCTAGAAACTTGTCTCTAGAAGGTTTCAGAAACTTGACTCTAGAAGGTTCTAGAAACTTGTCTCTAGAAAGTTCTAAGGATTATGTCCCTACCATCACCCCCTCCTTTAGCTTCGAGGTCTCTGAGAAGCAATGTTGTTGTTAATCAGTACCAACGCAAGAAAATGAAGATCCGTCGCATAATGTCTGCTATGAATTCCAACTGTTGTTCATGAGGTAAGTAGTTCATCGACCCTTGAAGCCAATGGTAGTGGCCCACTCCTTCAACTTCTGACCAAGCATGAACTTCCGTGTCCTCATTGTGAAATTGTCCTGCAAACACGCCTTCTGGTTGACCATCGTAAGCAAGCTCAGACTCAAATACAATCACCAGTGATCAATTACTCAGTATCTTCCGTCGTCGTCGTGATGTAGGCGGTTCTTTATCTCGGGGTCGCCTTCGTGAGCTAGTCTGTTGAGATAATCTGACTGACATAGTATCTATCTCTTGGCTATCCATATCAAAAGATCAAACTATGGCTATTGAAAAAATTCTATTTTATCTTGGAGAAAATAACTACATCAACTACAAATTTTGGTGGTGCTCTCTCCCTTTCTTATATTTTTGGGTGAGCAAGCTTCAGAAGGAAGCTATCGTCGAACCGGCTTAGGTTTATGAGGATGTTGTTGATGAAACTCCTGTACCTTTTGTGGCGCATTGGCGAGATTTTCAGCTGGCTCCCACGTTCATTCATTAATGTCGTAGCTGCACCAATGAACAAGATACTCCAACTTGTCCCACCTTCATCGTAAATCCAATACCTTTTCAACCTCGTATTCCTCATGGTTCTTGATCTCAATACTAGGTGGCGGACATTGTACTCTTCCAGAAAAAGACGACTCTCGATAAGGCTCCAACAGAGAAACATGAAAGACTGGATGTACCTTCATAGAAGCCGATAATTCTAGACGGTACGCCACTGGATTGATTTGCTTCTGGATGATAAATGGTCTCAATCTTCGATAGTCTAACTTAGCACATGGTCGCTTGGTCTTGATATTCCATCGAAGAAGCCATGCTTTATCTCCAATTTTGAAAGTAGGTGCTTGATTCCGAAATCTATCTATAGACACTTTGTAGGATTCTTGAGTGGATTGTAATTGAAGCTTCAACGTATTTTGAAGCTCTGATAGTTGTTTTGCAAAACCTTCAGCTATTGGATTGTTATTTGTTGACGGACTCAATAAATCAAGCTTCGGATGATACCCATAGTTAGAAAAGAATGGTGTATATTGAGTTGACGTATGGAGGGTGTTGTTATATGCAAACTCGGCTAGTGGCAGATATGTGGTCCAATCATCTTGCTGATAGTTGATGTTGTATCGTAAGTATTGTTCCAAAATTTGGTTCGTCTGTTCCATTTGGCCATTAGTTTGAGGATGAAAAGTCGAAGAAAGCTTGATATCCACCTCCAGTATCTCAAAGAGAGATCTCCAAAACTTTGATACGAACTGGGTTCCTCGATCTGATACGATATCATCTGGTAGTCCATAATATCGATACACATTATCGAAAAAGAGCCTTACTGTGACTTCATTGGACAATGTCTTCTTGCAAGGAACAAAGTGCGCCATTTTTGCAAGCCGATCTACTACTACAAAGATGCTGTCAAATGAGTTCGGTGATGGCAAATCCGTGATGAAGTCCATGGAAATTAAAGACCATGGTCGACGTGGAATCGGCAATGGCTGTAAGAGTCCATAAGGGCGATGCCGAGGATTCTTGGATCTTGAACAGATGTCGCAGGAGAGGAAAAAATCTTTCACATCCTTCTACATTTGGGGCCACCAAAAATCTCGAGAAATAAGCTTCAAGGTCTTGTTGAATCCAAAATGTCATGTAGCTGGAAAATCGTGGCGAGATTGAAGAACTCAGAGTCGAGCTGGTCCTTTTGGGATATACAACCGCTCCTCAAAGTATAAAAGATCTCTTTCCACCTTGAATTTGTCGTCATTGGCACGTTGCTTAATATCAATGGCTACTGAATCTTCAATGGTCACGGCACGTACCTGATTCAAGAAGTCAACATCAATTGGCATAATAGTAGCGCAAAGCTGAAATTACTTTGGCTTCAATAATGTCATACATTGTTGATTAAACGCTGCTTCTTCAGCCTTTGGTACAAGATACGATCTCTTCGAGAAGGCATCAGATAGTCCTTGCTACTTTCTAGGTCGATAAGTGATAACAAAATCGAACCTAGATAGCAACATACTCCATCGAGCTTGACGTCGATTTAGAACTCGAGCCAACATGAAATACTCCAAATTCTTGTGATCTGTGTATACGGTCACTGGATGTGCAACTCTTTCAAGAAAGTGACGCCATTCTGGAAAAGAATCCACTATAGCAAGAAGTTCCTTATTGTGGATCTCATAATTGATTTCAGCAGCAGAGAACTTTCGAGAATAGAATGCAACCGGATGGAGCTTCTTGTCTTTTCCCATTTGTAAAAGTACAGCTCTCAAAGCAAAATCTGAAGCATCAATTTCTAAATAAAAGGCCTTTGTAAAGTCTATATGTACCAAGGTTGGAGCCGTAGTAAATGCGGTCTTCAGGTCTTGAAATGCCTTCTCTGCTAGAGGTCCCCATTTCAGCTTATCTTTGCATGTCAACCAAGTGAGAGGAGCAGCAACTTGAGAGTAATTCTTGATGAAGATTCAATAGAAGTTGGTAAAACCAAGAAAGCATTGTACGTCTCTAACCGTCTTCGGAACCTCCTAGGACACAATTGCTTCCACCTTCTTGGGATCCATCTTCAAGCCTTCCGTAGTCACAACGAACCCCAAAAACTCCATCTCTATTTGATAAAATAAATACTTCACTAACTTGGCATATACTCCTCGCTTGCATAGTTTCTCCAAGACCAAACGAACGTGCTTTTTATGCTCTTCTTCATTTTTGGAGAATATCAAAATATCATCCAAATAGATGACAACAAAATCATCAAGGTGCTCTCGGAAAATGTCATTCATCATATGTTGAAAGACTGTTGGAGCATTGATAAGACCAAAGGGCATGACATGATACTCAAAATGGCCATACTTTGTACGGAACGTTGTCTTTCACTCATCTCCTTCCTTGATTCGAATGAGGTTGTAAGCTCTGCTTAGATCAATTTTTGTAAAGATCCTTGCATGTCCAAGTTGTTCTAAGAGACCAAAAATCAAGGATAACGGATAACGATTCTTCTTTGTTACCTTGTTGAGGCCTCAATAGTCCACGCACATCCATAATGAGCCATCTTTCTTCTTCACAAATAAGATGGATGCTCCAGTTGACGATTTTGAATGACAGATGAAGTACTTGGTTAGATTCTCGTCAATGTACTTCTGCAACTCCACCAACTCCGTCTGCGATAGATTGTAGATTGGGCCAAAAGGCGGTTGTACTCTTTCTTGTAAGTCTATGGTGCAATCATATGATCTATGTTCCGGTAGCATGTCGGCATTTTTCTTTTAAAACACGTCTTTAAAAACCTTATATTGCTCCGATATACTTGCTGTCGAGATCTTCTCCCCAATAGTTGGAGCCACATAAATGACAAATGGTGTGCCTTCCTTGGACGATCTTATAAACGTTCTTGCTCCAATGAATAAAGATTTCTCTATTCTGGGTTTTCTACTAGGGTTGCTCTTGGGTAGTTTTGTGGGAAAGGTCATCTTTCATAATTTCCAATCTATAGATGGGTTATGCTTTTTCAACCAAGAAAGACCAAGAATAATAGAATTTGATGGGATTCTAATAATATTAAAAATAATATGACTACTATGGCCCTTAAACGTCACTTCTATAGGTTCTGATTGATGGGTGACACTACCTGACAATAAAGGTCGCCCATCTATGACCTCAACGTGAACAAGTTTGGATTTTTGTACTAAAGGGATCTTATGATGCTTTGCAAATTCTTCGTCTAAGAAACAAGCAGATGCTCTTGAATCTAATAATGCTAAGGTTCTCAGTTTCTGAGGGCCAATAAGCAAAGGGATTGTAAAACAAAGGACAAATTGAGCGGAAAGAAAAGAACCTAGTTGTTGTTGGGATATTTTACTGTCTAGCCGCACGATTCCTATTGTGGCTGGGCATCCTCGTTTTTTTGAATAAACGCACCTCCAGTCGTGACAATACATCGATTTTGCTTCTTGGGGTAGTTTTCAACTTTGTGGCCTTCTTCACCGCAATACAAGCATAGACCTTCCTCCATACGCCGCTTTTTTTCTTTTAGGATAAGAGATTTGACACGTACCGCATCAATTTACATGTCTTCTACCTCTGAATGTGAATTCACGCTGCTTTCTGACATAGTTGGGGCGTGGCGAACCGTATGTTGTCTTGAACATTGATCTTGGCGACGTTGAAATAGGCGGTTATCGCACTACACAGCTTGGTTAATAGCTTCGTTGAGCGTTTGCGGATCAGGAAGAGTTAACAGAAAATCCTTCACATCGTCCCTTAAACTCCAATAGAATTGACTCATCAATGCTTCTTCGTCCCAATTGATGTCGCATGCTAATTGCCTGAAGTCCAATGCATAGACTGATGTAGAGCGCATCCCTTGTCTTAGTGACCGGATCTTTGTTGTAGCCCATCGAACCTTATTGTGTTTACCAAATGCTTCCGCAAACGCCTCCAAAAAGGTCAAAGTTGTTTAGTATGGACGATCGTTTCTCAAACAAAGGAGCAAACCATGATAGAGCTTGTCCTATAAGTAAGGTTCCAACAAGCCCAACATGTGACTCCTCCGTTGGATAGCATTCAGACTGTAAAACTATTATCAACCTGATTTGGTTGATGAATCCTCGAAACTTGGAACGCGTACCATCGAACTTCTCCGGAAGGCTAACTCGGGGCTCCTTATGTTGTAGAACCTGCGGTGCTTGTCGAACTTGAGGCAAAGTTGCTTCTCCAAATGCAGAAGTTTGAGGCTGATGCAACTTAGATTGTGCCATCCCAGATGCTCCATCATTAAGAAGCCTTGCCATGACTCCTTCAATCTCTGCAGTTCTTTGCGATAACGTAGTGAGGACATTCATGATAACATCCAACTTGGACTCCAAACTTTTTGTCATACTAATGTCTTGGCCCTCAACCATTCTAAGAGAAGGACAAAAATGACTCTACAAGAAGACAATATTGGTTCAGAGGAGGGTACTCCGCAACCTCTAAAATGCCTTAAGAGCTTCAAAAAAAGGGATAATCCACTCTCTCCAAGAAGAATAAGACTCCAATATTGTAACAAAAGAAGTATCAGTTTAGTGGAGGGTAATCCGCAATCTCTAAAATGCTAGTACACTTCCAAGCAGAGGGGTAATCCACACTCTAACAAAGAAGAAACTAGCTTTGATATCTGAGGTGAGTGAAGTCTCGACAAACTGTCACGGACACAGAAATACAGACTCGAGATCTAAGAAGAAGTTCAAGAAGAACTGGCAAGAACTAGTTTAATCAGATGAAAACAATACCAGAGAGGTGAGCTAGAACTCCAAGAGTTGTGTCGTCGAGATTGAAGAACTCTTCAACCTCGATTCGAATATATACTCCTATTTAGGAAGCTTTTCAAGCAACTTCTACCAACTAGGAAGCTTCTAGAAGGTTCCAGAGACTTGCTTCTAGAAGGTTCTAGAAACTTATCTCTAGAAGGTTCTAAGGATTATGTCCCTAATAATTATATATTAATTTTTTATTACGATAGAATATATAATATTTTTTTTATCAATAATTTCATGATTAAAGATTTTTGTATTTAGAATCTTACTTTGAATAGTTTAAGAGCCTAATTTAAGTTATTTGATTTTTAAAAAAAAGTCCTATTTTAAAAACCTTGTTTGTTGTTGAAATTAGATCCTAAGCTCTTCTATACATATTTTATCCAATATATCTCAAATATAATGGTCAATAATATTAAATATTATTTTTTAATATTTTTTAATTACTTAATTCTTTAAAAAATTATAGATAAAAAATATCTCAATTTGCTATATTTATAATATTTTATTTTTTTATCTATTAATTCAAACTTCAAAGATTTGGTCTAAATTCTTTCATATTATGTCTTTAATCTATGGTTTTATTTTTTATAAACAAATCTTTGATATGTAAAATCTTATTAATTTGTTTCTTTTTATTTTTACTAATTAATAAAATAAAAAAAAATTCTTTTAATTTTATGATATCAATTTTATGCAATTGAATATCAATCAAATTCTCAAAAGATAGGAACATCAAAGTTAATATCAACAAATATTTGTTATCATCTTTAAAATTGTCATCAATACTTCTTAATTTATAAAAGATTTTATTAAAAGTACTTAAGTAATCTACCATATTTGTCATACTTTTTGTATATAAAGCATATAAGTTTTTCTTTAGATGTAGTTAATTGATTAATTTTAAAATATATAAATATACAAACTTTATCAATAAATTTGATATTAAAATTTTATTCAAAATATTATATAATTGTCATGGACATACAATTGAAGAAAGTTTGAGAAGATTTTAGGAGGTTCTAAGAAGGTTTTTGTAGATCCTATAAGATTCTAAAAGGTTCCAATAGATTCTAAAAAAGTTCTAGAAGGTCATAGGAGATCTTGGAATGTTTTAGGAGACTTTAGATGATTTAGGAAGTTGCCAAAGAAGGTTCTTAGGCTTGCTTTGTTTTCAAGTCCAATGAAAACTTCCAAAGAAGCTTCTTAGGGCCTAATATATATAGGAGTTGAGGTTGAGGGGATCCTCAATGTCAACAATTCTTTTCTTATGGTTTGGCTAGAACCTTCATGCCTTGTATCTAATTATTGTACTAATGTCGAGCCAACTCCATTTCTTGGTCTTGAATCCTTGTCTTATATATGGACCCTAAGAGTTTGTGAAGACTACTATAAAATATTATTAGAAGTTTGGTCTTTTTTAACAAAAAGTAGATTATTCCTCTTCTTGAAAGTACTATAGCATTCTAGAGGTTACGGATTACCTTCTTCTAGACTAATATTGTTCTTTTCTTAATATTCTTTTGTTTTTGTTTTTTATTTTTTGTTTGTTTTTTGTTTTTTTGTTTTGTTTTGTTTTTTGTTTTGTTTTTTTTTGTTTTTTTTTTTTTTGGTTTTTTTTTTTGTTTTGTTTTTTTTTTTTGGTTTTTTTGTTTTTTTTTTTGGTTTTTTTTTGGTTTTTTTTTTTTTTATTTTTTTTATTTTTTTTTATTTTTTTTTATTTTTTATACCATAGATCAAGTTTTTATTTTTTATTTTTTATTTTTTTCTTGTGAATGCGTATGTTTTTCTAATTTTCTATGATAGAAGGTAGAAAAATCAATATGACAGATTCCAAAGAGATCAAGTTAAATTCTATTATTAATATTTTTGAAGTATTGATAATCAAGACAAAGACTTTGCCAAAGCAGAATGAAGAATCATATATGACCATACATAATGGTTAAGGAGCCAAAGTGCCTCAACCACTACATCAAATGGAAATAAAGATTCTAAATTTTGAAATGATTATATTTGCTTCAACAAACATGGGAGGTGCATCTACTCAAGGAAATGATCTAACAACAGTAATAGCAAAACTACCAAAGATCAGCCTTTCGAAAAAGCTTGATAGTATCTGCTCAAAATTTCGTGGCTTTGTAAATCAAGTATGATTAATCACCTTGCTTCAACCTCAACGATATTCCACTAAAATAGCTCATGTTGATTTGGTTGGAATCTTACTTTGAGGTCAAGCTTTATCTTGATTTGCTCAATTATTTGAAAAGTATTCTCTTATATCGCACAATTTTGAATCATTCTTGATAGGCAAGCTATGAAGTGCAATAACCATTTATTTCAATGATGATAAGTTAAACGTTCTTCAAATATGCCATATTTATACACCAATTATTTTGTAGCTTCTTCACCATCCAATTTTAATAAACATTTGGAAGCAAAAGATATGCAGATTGATACAATTTACTTCAAACTTCTTTTAGAACAAGAAAAAAAGTATCGAAGGGAACTTGGCCTATATATATGTTGTGAAAAATTTGGCTATAAGGTTGATAATTATTCAAAGAAACACCAAAATATATATCAAATGAGGAATGCAACTACATCATCAAAATCTTTGCCAAAAAACAAAGGTGTCCAATCATAGTAAGGAACATGCAACTGGATTTTTTACTATTTGAAACCAAAAAAGGACCTGTATTCTCTGCCAATCTTTTCCATAGTTTTACTATATATATATATATATATATATATATATATGTGTCAAGGATACAAATTAAAAAAAGATACATAAACTCATGGAATCTGCTTCAAAAGAAAAGTAACAAAATAGAAGAAAGTATATATATTCAAGGAAGAACTAGAATGGCTATTGCCAAAGATTAGAAAATATAAGACTCTTGAATTTAGACTAAAAGCAAGAGAGGAGTTGACAAGAGTGAAGAAGGTCTCACTCATGCCTCTATATATACTACTTAACTAAGAACTATGTGGCGACATGCTATAAGACCTCTAATAAGCGTCCAACTTGTACAACATATGTCTAATTTGTAAGGCAAGTTTCTTAGGTATACACCATATGTCCAACTTGTACTACAAGTAGTCAAAAAAGAGGATAGGTGGCCTTCTTGTTGGCCAAGATTTCAACCTACCAATCACCTATAAATATGTATAAAGGCAAAATAACATCTATGAAGCTTCTAAGAAGCTATCCACAAGATATTATCATATTTATCTACTTTGATTTACTTCTACATATTCTTCTTATCTAGATAATTATCATGATAAATATATATGTCCATGACATTACCCCCTCTTTTAGGGACGAGTTCCATGAGTAGTGGTCATTAAATGTTAATGAAGTCCAAGACGCACCGAATTATATTTGCAATGTATTCTGATCTTTGTTTCTTTCAAAGGTAGTTGATAGGTCCTTAATAATGTTCAACCATCAATAATATTCCATACTAAGGTAAGAATACCACCCTGATATTTGATCATTATTGAGGCCTTCATAACTTCGTTCAAAAAAAACATTAGTAATATCATTAGGAGTGGTTTCTACCTCCAAAAGTATCACTAAACACCGAGAGTTCCTTCCAAGGTCATGGTATCAAATGCATTGTATCTTGCCATCTATTTGAGGAAGAATATGTCATTTTTAAGGATCTTCATCTCAATTTTGCTGTCTTAAAGATTGTGATAGTTGCAATGTCTCATCTGGTAGCTTAGCAAATGATTGTTTTTGAGTTGAATCTACTGATTGTTGGTTCTCTATGTCCTAAGCATTAAAAAATCCAATGAAACAATGATACAAGATAAAATGAAATCTCCATTGGGCTTATTTTGCTTTATAGCAAAGAATTTTTTGACTTGTCATCTTGATTTTGATGGATGTTGTTGATGAAAAGCTTTAACTTTGGCTGATGCATTTGTTAGATTCTTGAATGGCTTCTATGTACATTCATTAATATTATATCCATGCCAATGTACCAGATACTTTAACCTATTTTGGCACCGCCTTGAATCTAAGACTTTTTCCACATCAAATTCTTTATTATTGTCCACTTCTATAGGAGGTGGTGGCATTTGTCTCCTTCTTTGTATATCCATTTTCTTGTATGGCTCAAGTAAAGATACATGGAACATGGGATGGATTTTTATAGACTTTGATAGATATAATTCATAAGCAACTGGATTGATCTATTCACAAATGGAAAATGGCCTAAGCCTATGATAATCCAACTTATCACAAGAACAAATAGTTTTAATATTATGACAAAGTAACCATACCTTATCTCCTACATAGAATTGAGATTATTCCTCGCAATAGTCATTTGCATTAGTTTTTTGTCATTCTTGAGCTTCTTTTAATTGTGCTCTTAATATTATATGTAGATTTGACAATCGATTTGTCACATCTTTTGCCATAAGATTATCAACTTTTGAAAAGTCAAAAGTGTCAAATTATCGATGATAACCATAATTGACAAAAAAATGTGTTTGTTAAGTAGAAGAATGTATCAAATTATTGTAAGGAAACTCTGCTAATAGCAAAAGAGTTGTTCAATCATCTTATTGATAGTTGATGGTATACCTCAAATACTGCTCTAAAGCTTGATTTATACGTTCTGTTTGTCAATCAATTTGAGGGTGGAAAGCCAAAGATAGTTTTATATCCACCTTCAATATCTTGAAAAGAGTTTTCTAAAATCTTCACAAAAATTGTGTTCCTCTGTCTAATATAATATCCCTTGATAATCCATGATAGTGATAGATATTGTCAAAGAAGAGTTAAGTTTTTCCTTCACCTGTGATAGATTTTGTACATAGTTCAAAATTTACCATCTTGGTAAAATAATCTACAATCATGAATATAGAATCATATGAACTTGAAATTGGAAGATCTATGATAAAATCCATAAATATAAAAGACTATGGTTATTCTGATATAGGTAATGGTTGGAGGAGTCCATAAGGTCAATGACAAGGAGTTTTTGATCTTGAACAAACATCACATATTTGCACAAATTCTTTAATAGCTTTTTACATTTGAGGCCACCAAAAATCTTTGGATATAACTTCCAAAGTCTTATTATATCCAAAATATCATATTGTAGAAAAATTGTGATGAGTTTCAAGAGTACGTAATTGTACTTCTCTTTCTGGAATATATAAGCATCTTTTAAAATAAATTAGGTTCTTCTTAAACTCAAAATTGGAAGTAACTTGAGACTTAGAAGAATTATTTTTAATATCATGAACAAGAAGGTTTGAAGACATACTTGCTTGAATCTACTTGAGAAAAATCAAATCTACAATCAATATTGATTTTATTGCTCAAAAATGAAATTATTTTGGCTTCAATAAAATTATTTTTTATTAGTCAAAAGCTACTATTCCTTCTTTTGGTGTAAGATAAAAAAGTCTAAAAAGGGCATCAAATAAATCTTGTTATTTTTTGGTCGATAAGTAATATTGAATTCAAATCTTCACAAAGACATGCTCCAACGAGATTGGCAATGATTCAAAATACATTTTAATATGAAATACTCGAGGTTCTTGTGATCTATATATATGATGTTTAGACTTGAAGGGCCTTCTAAATAATGATGCCATTCTTAAAAAGAATCCATGATTGCAAGAAGTTTCTTGTCATAGATCGCGTAATTAATCTCGATTATTGAAATTTTTTTTGAATGAAAAGCTACTGGATGAAGTTTGTTATTTGCTCGTATTTATGACAAGACTTTATTTAAAGCAAAATCAAATGAATTTGTCTCTATAAAAAATTATTTTGAGAAATTAATGCAATACAAGATTGGTGCAGAAGTAAAAGTTTTCTTCAAAGCTTCAAATGATGCTTTTGTTTCTTTACTCCACTTCAGCTTATCTTTATAAGTTAAGCATATAAGTAGGACTACAACTTGAAAAAAGTTCTTGATGAAGATCCGATAGTAATTGGCAAATCCCAAAAATTATTATACATCTCTTATTATTTTTGGAATCTTTTAGTTCATGATTGTGTGAATTTTTTTAGGATTTAACATTAGACCATTGTTTGAAATAATGTATCCCAAGAAGTCAACTTGAGTAGTATGAAATACATACTTTTTCATCTTGGCATACAATTCCCCTTCTCTAATTTTTTGTAACACACGATAAATATGAACTTCATATTTTTTTTGTACTCTTAGAGTAGTTTAAAATGTCATTTATGTAACAGACAACAAAATCATCTACAAACTCACAAAAAAACATCATTCATAAGATGTTGAAAAGTAGTTGGTGTAATTGTGAGTCCAAAAAGTATGACATTATATTCAAAGTATCTATGCCTTATTCAAAATGCAATCTTCCATTTATCTCTTTCTTTAATGCAGACCAAATTATATGCTCCTTATAGATCTATTTTTGTATAGATTTTAGCTTGATTTAATTGATCAAGAAGTCCAGATATCAAAGGCAAAGGATATCTATTCTTGATGGTAATCTTGTTGAGTCCTTGATAATCCACACACATTCGCAATGATCTATCTTTTTTCTTCACAAATAAGATAGGAGCTCTTGCAAGAGGTTTTGAATGGCGTATGAAGTTTTTGGCCAAGTTCTTATAAATGTACTTCTTAAGTTCAGCCAACTCATTTTGTGATAAACTATAGATTGGACCAAATAGCAAATGAGTTCTTTCTTTAAGATTGATTGAGTAATCATGTGGACAATGCTCTGGAAGAAAATCTGTAATTTTTTTTTCAAAAAAAGCTTAAAAATCTTGATATTGACTTGGAATTTCACTTGAAATCTTTCCATCATTTAAAATGGATGTGGCATAAATAACAAAAGATGATTCTTCTTATACAGCATGCAAAAAAGCTTTTGTACCTACAAATATAGGTTTAACTACACTAGACTCATGGCTTTCTATTAGATTAAAAAAAACTCTTAATGATGTTTAAAGAAAAGTCAAGTTTACAAAAAATCTAATCTATCACAAGATTATATTTTTCTAGCACAGATAAATCTAAAATCATTTGATTAGAGGGAGATCTAATTATATTAAAAAATACGCAACTATTATGACCAATTATTACTATATCTATAGGAAGTATTTCATAAGTAACATCTCTAAAAGATAATGGACAATCGTCTATGACTTCTATATGTACGAGTTTAATTTTTTGTACTAACTGTATATTATGACTTTTAACAAATTCTTCATCTAAAAAACAAGTTGAGGCTCTTCAATCTATTAAGCTAGAGGCTTTGTTATTATTAGATCCTAAATACATATCTATTCTAAAACAAGGAGAGGATTTTGAGGAGTGAATACGACCTTCATTAAGAATTGTACAAGATTTTAGCCACATGGCGTCATGTTGTGGTTCGGCTATTATATGAAAATAATGTAATTATGTACTTAATATATAATTTATTAAGTAACATGATGAAAGCCATATTAGTAGATTTTAGTTGGTTGTAGAATATAATTTGATTATTACTTTGTGAAGAGGTTGTTTAAAAAGATTACTATAGAATTTGTATAACTTTAATTTCTTTTTGATAGTGGCTTTTAAGATTGGTATTGGTTAATAGTAACTTCTAAATATTTAGAGTCACTTTTGTTAGACATTGGTGACATTTGAAAACTTATTTTGATTCTTTTATTTGGTGTTTAGAGTATAAATTATGTAAATCTTATAAGAAAAAGGATTGAAGAAGAGTTTTGGTAGCAAAGGGAGTAATTAGAGCACCAATATAGATGAATGGAGATGGATGATGAAAATCTCCATTCCTATTGATCAAAAATCATGACCAATGGGCTTTGAGGAGGCTGCCCGAGGCCATATTAGGGATTAGGGTTAGATTCTTGGAGCCATTTAAGCTTTGAAGGCTAGAGTCAGCAAATTTAGGTTTTTGGCTATGGTTTTGGTACAAATTTTGTATGGTTTGGAGTTTATATGAAGGAGATATAAGCACTCAAAGTAAAGGTGTTGATTTGGGAGCTATTGTCACTCTTTTTGGCATAATGCACACGTACGGATAGCAATTGAAGATCGGTGACTGCGACTGCAGAGAACACTTTTGCGGCTACACTTTTTATATATTGTTTACTAGATTCCAAGTTGGAATAAAGGAGTTATTGGATTTTAAAGTCAGCACATGCAATCTAAGGGTAGTAAGTGATCCGATTTACTAGTGGTTGTGTCTTGAGCCAGATCTTGAGCAATTTGATAAGGTTTTGGTTCAAAATTTCAGAGAATGTGTAATTTCATGTTAATAAACTTTTTGCATAAGTTCTATGATATTTGAGTATTAGATTCTTGAGATATTAAGAAAATAGTCCTCAGGTGCTTGTAAATTAGGGTTTAGAGCATCTGCTAGGATTTCTTAGATGCCAAAAGATTGGGAGTGAATTTGTAAATTGTTTTTTTTTTTTAATAAAATTTATGGGTAAATTTTACCTATCTTATAAATTTGAGACAAATTGAATGGTTAGATCAAGAATTATGAATTTCTAAAGTTTAGAGAAAGAAAACCATTTGCGGAAAAAATATGTTTTGAAGGGATTTTATTATATTTTGAGTATTTATGCAAAATAAAGGAGCTTTGGAAGCTAAGACAAGATGCATGTAAAGGTTTAAGCTACACTCTCTATAGCTAGATACTCAGTGTATTTCCAGATATCAAATCATGCCATATGACAATGGTCTCTATTATAGTTAGACAAATTTATTTTTTGACATGTTTTCATCATTGGCAACAGTACTCTTTATTTTATAGTTACATCATTTCTTTGGATAATATTAAATAATGTATTTAGCTTCTCTATAATATAAATATAGTTTTTCTTGATGATGTTGAGTCTTTCCTTGTTCAGTAAGAGGTTTAAAATATATGAGATCAATTTACATGTCTTTTACTTCTAAATATTTAGATTGAAAAATCATTGGTATTGTCATTGAATTGTAATAATACCAATGAGATGTTCTCTTACAATTCTCAGATCAAAACTCAAAAATTCAATTATCTTATTTCACAACAAAGTCAATTACTTGATTCAATGTTTGAGGATGAGATAAATTGAGCATCAATTTCTTTATTTTATATTGTAATCCGTAGAAAAATTGACTGATGAATGCTGTATCATTGAACTTGATATCTGTTGCTAATTGTTAAAATAGTAAAGTATATAATATCACTGATCAATTGTCTTTTCTCAAAATATAAATCTTGTTGATTGCAATATGAATTACATCATCTCTTCTATACATAGATCAAAATTCTAATAGAAATACTTTCAAATTATCTAATATTGGATCACGTCATTCAAAAAATGTTAAAAATCGTAATAAAATAGAATCTAAAAGTAGTGTTCCAATAAACCTGACTTAAGATCTTTGAATTGGATGACTTTTAGGTTGTAGTTCAATCATTAGTTGTATCTAATTAGTGAAACTTCAAAATTTAGATCTTGTGCCATCAAACTTCTCAAGCAATCCAATTTTTGGTTCCTTGAAATTTGAATGAAGTTTTATTATAGGAATAGTAATATAGCTTGGTATAGATGTTGAAGCAACTCCAATCATCTCTATATCTTCATTGCCTGATAATCTTGTTATTCCTTGTGGTGGTAGATTAAGTTGATGTATTACAAGCATTAACTCTGTCATTTGCTCTTGCATTTGAAACATTGCAATCTTCATTTTAGTAAGGTCTACTATGCTAACACAATAAAAAGAAAGGTGTTTATTTTCATAGAATACAATATTCAAGAATCAAAAAAAAAAAAATCTAAAAATAATATCAGTTTAAAAGAAGGTAATCTACAACTTCTAATACGCCATGTCTTTTCAAGAAGAAGGGATAATCCACTTTTTATCAAGAAAGAATAAAGCTTTGATATTATATGTGTACTCTTGTCAATTTTTCAAGGATACAAATTAGAAGAAGATACATAAACTCATGGAATCTATATAAAAAGAAAAGTGACAAAATAGAAGAAAGTATGTATATTCAAGGAAGAACTAGAATGACTATTGTTAAAGATTAGAAAACATAAGACTCTTGAAATTAGACTAAAAGCAAGAAAGGAGTTGAGAAGAATGAGAAAGGCCTTAATTTTGCCTCTATTATAACTTGTATTATAAGTGGTTAACAAGGAAGATAGTTGGCCTCCTTGTTCGCCAAGTTTTCAACCTACCAATCACCTATAAACATGTATAAAGGCAAAGTAATGTCTATAAAGCTTCTAAGAAGCTATCCATAAGATATTATCATATTTATCTACTTTGACTTACTTCTACTTATTTTTCTTATTTAGATAATTATCAAGGTAAATATATATGTCTGTGATAATAATTAGGAGTGACAAAAATAGAATATCATGCATTATTTGATTTGAGAGCCTTTACATATTTTATTGATCAAGAATTTTCTAAATTACACAAAATATGTATGACCAAAAAATCTAAAGCTGTACACATTACAGTAATAGATGGTTGACCTTTATTTTCTAGAGATGTCATTCATGGAACGATTCCATTAGAATTAACTTTTGATAATTATAGCAGCCAAGTAGTATTCAATGTCATTAGATACCATGAAGTCCAATCACTTTAAGACTCTCATGGCTTAAAAAATATAATCCATAGATAGATTGGGTATCTCAAAAATTAAAATTTCTTCTAGTAGATCATAGAACCTCTAGATCTATAAAAAAGCTTTTAATACCCGATAAGCTAAAATTTAAACAACATTTATTTATTAGAGCTAGAACATTTGTGAAGACAGCCAAAGAGGGCACTATGTTTGCTATCTATGCAAATCCACAATCAAAACCTGTGGTTACTACAACAATAATTCAAGAGACATATGAAGATTTTGTAGATGTATTTAAAAAGAAAATTGTAAATATCCTACCAAAGCATTGACCTTACGATTGTGCAATTGAACTTTAAGAAGATGTTCAACTAGTATTTGGACCCATCTACAATTTATCTCAAAATGAGCTTGTGACTTTAAAAGAGTACATTGATAAAAATCTAGCTAAGAATTTTATTCAACATTCCAAATTTGCTAGTTGGTATTCTGATATTATTTGTAAAGAAGAAAGATGGATCTTTACACATGTGAATTAATTATTGCAGTCTTATTAAAATAATTATAAAGAATTGATATCGATTACTATTGATATTTAGATTTTTTAATCAACTTAGCCAAGCAAAGATCTTTATGAAGATTGATGTGTGATGCACATATAACTTGGTACACATTAAGGAGGGAGATGAATGAAAGACAATATTTTGCACCATGTGTAGACATTTTGAATTCAGTATTATGCCTTTTGGACTTACCAATGTATCAGTCATATTCCAATACTTAATGAATGACATATTTTGTGAGCATCTTGACGACTTTCTTTTGATCTATTTGGAGGATATTCTAATCTTTTCTAAGAATCTGAAAGACCATAAAAAACATATCTGCCTTGTGTTGAAAAAGCTACGAAGTGCTGAGCTATATGTAAAATTAGAGAATTGTATGTTTCATGCATCTCAAGTCAAATTTTTTGGATATATTATTTCCAACAAAGGTTTTTTTATGGATCCAAAGAAGGTACAAGCAATCATCGATTTGACAATGCAAAAAATTGTATATGATATTTAATATTTTTTTAGATTTATAAATTTTTATAGGATTTTTATTAAAAATTACTCCAAGGTCGCTACTCCACTTACGTGGTTGACATGCAAGGATAAGGTGGATTAGGGCCCCAAAGCAAAGAAAGTTTTTCAAAGATTAAAAGATACTTTGACAACAACTCTAATTTTCATACATTCAAATTTCAATAAGCCCTACTTTATGGAGACCAATGCTTCAGACTGCATTGAAAGTAGTCTTGTCACAATAAAGAAAAAATAGAAAACTTCATCCAATTGTATTCCATTCTAAAAAATTCTTAGTGGCAAAAATCAACTATAAAATCCACAATAAAGAGCTCCTTGCTACTATGGATTCTTTCCAAGAATTGCGCTACTTTCTTGAAGGCACCTCTCATCATATAATTGCATATATAAATCACAAGAATCTTGAATATTTCATATAAGTTTAAGTTTTGAACCATCGCCAAGAGCGTTGGACTATATCTTTATCATAATTTGACTTTGTATCATGTATCTATCCAGGAGCCAACAAAGGTTATCAAATGCATAATCAAAATGTTCCTACCTTGAACCAAAAGAAGATGAGGTAGCATATGATCAACAACGAGAAACCTTATTAAAGCTTGAACAATTTTATCTTTGAGCAACTAATGTATCAATGCATGTGAATTTATCATTTCTTGATCATATTTGTAAAGCCTCAAGTTCAAACCCTCTTGTTCTTAATATCAAGCGTCTTGCCAATAACCTTCTTGAAGAATCTTTTAAATTCAAGTTTGAAGACAACCTCTTGTTCTTTGAAGAATGTTTGATCATTCTTAAAGGGCCAACTTACCTATGCATTCTTCAAACATGCTATGACTTTTCTACAGCTGGACATTTTGGATTCAACAAGACCTTAGAACTTCTATCTAAAAACTTTTGGTAGCCTAAAATATGGAAAGACATTAAGAAATTTATACTATCATGTGATACTTATTCAATGACAAAGAACTATCGACATCAGCCATATAGACTTCTTCAATCTCTTCCTATTTCAAGACAAACATGGTCATTTATTTCCATGGATTTTATTACAAATCTTCTACCATCAAGCTTATTTGACAATGTTTATCGTTACCATGGATTGTCAAATGATATTGTATTGGATTATGGGCCACAATCTGTATCAAGGTTTTGGAAGGCACTCTTCAAGATTCTTAAGATTGACATCAATCTTTTTTCTACCTTCTACCCTCAAACTGATGGCCAAACGAAGCAAGTCAATTAAATTCTTGAACAATATTTAAAGTGCACCATCAACTATCAATAAGACAACTCGACTTCTTACTTATCATTGGTAGAATTTGCATACAATAATACAATCTATGCATCTATGCAACAAATATCATTCTACTCAAACTACGGTCATCATCCAAAGTTGGATATGATAGAATCTTTAAAGTTGGCAAATCTAGCAGTAGAGGAGTTTGCTATGAAGATGGCCGAACTTCAAGCAATCATGAAGACTCACCTAGAAAGGGCTTAATAATGCTATAAGCTAGTGGTAGATGAATTGAAGAAGAAAGGTATAAAGAATCAAATATACTAGGTCAAAGACAACTACTACCTTCTTTGGTTGAAATCAATGATCTGGTTGAATTTGAGATAGAAGAGGTATTAGATTCAAGGATAAGACATAAAAGGCTTGAATATCTTATCTATTGGTGTGGATATGATATCAACGATCATACGTAGAAATCAGCCGGCAATCTTATAAATTCACAAATAAAGATTCAAAAGTTCCATCAACGATATCTATCCAAATCAAAAGCGATGAAATAACGAATAGTAGCTTAGTAAGATGGCTTCACTATAAAGATTTTTAATTTTTGGCCTCATAAAGAATGAGAGGAGATAGTCTCTGAAGATGTAATTTTTTGAAATGTTTAGAATAATATAAGTTAGTAGTTCAAGTTTAGGACTATTACCTATTTATATTCTTTTGGTCTTATCTACTTTATGAGATATGGATAGTCAAGAAATAGACACCTTGCTAGTCATACCATCTCAACCAAGTAGTTCGTAGAGATGATCTCGAGATGAAGAGCCATATGAATCACAAAGACATCAAAGGATACTCAGTAAGAGGTTGCTAGTAATTGTATTTGAGATAGAATCTACCTATGAAGGATACCCAGAAGGAGTGTTTGTAGGACAATTCCATAACAAAGATATCAAAGTTTATGTTTGGATACAAATAAAAGGTTTAGAACACTATTGATTGCTAAAAATATTTACCTTGCAAAAAACAATTGAAATATATAATAGACGCCATACAATAGATCTTCAACTTTTTGCGTATATATAGACTTGTAGCAACATTGCTTCTCGTAGACCTCAAAGTTAGAAGAGGAAGTGATGTCATGGACATATAATTGAGGAAGGTTCGAGAAGATTCTAAGAGATTTTAGAAGGTTCTAAGAAGATTCTTGAAGATCCTAGAAGATTCTAAAAGATTCCAATAGATTCTAAAAAAGTTCTAGAAGATCATAAGAGATCCTAAAAGGTTTTAGGAGGCTTTAGATGATTTTGGAAGTTGTCAAAGAAGGATCTTAGGCTTGATTTATTTTCAAGTCTCATAGAAACTTCTCAAGAAGCTTCCTAAGATCTAATATATATAAGAGTTGAGGTTGAAAGGATCCTCAATCTTGACAACTTACTTCTTGTAGTCTAGCTAGGACCTTCTTGCTTTGTATCCAATTATTATTCTAATGTTGAGCTAACTCCATTTCTTGGTCTTTAATCCTTATTTTGTATACGGTCCCTAACAATAACACTTCATTTGCAAGATTTAAATGAATTCTATTTACAACTTTTAGGATGACTTCTTCTCTTTCTTTATTAATCTTGCCCTCAAACTTATTCTCCAATAATTTATGCAATTTTTATTGTATGAATTTAACTTTTGCCTTTACCTTCTACAATCCAAAAAAATTCTTCTTTTCAGACTTTTCGACCTCAAATTTTGCATTTTAGATCTTTGTTGTCATTGAATTACCTCAACTATGCTTTGGTACCAATTCTTGAAGAACAAAATACAAAATCAAACATATATAAAAAAAAACCAATACATAATAATCTTGTTTTTATTAGAATAGGAATCAACATCAATATAATTGTGGTTTTGTCAAGCTGAGCACTAGAATTTCTAAAATGCAACAGCAGAGATGAAATTAAAAACTTCAATTCAATAGTGCTTAAATTTAGAAAATTCTGCACTGACTTTGCGGATAGTGTGACTGTTTTCTCAGTGTTGTGTATTCAGCCCTGGATTCACCAGCAGTGAATTGACCTACGGGTACTCGGCATGTGATTGTGCCGCATTCGGAGAATGAAAATGAAGAGGAGAAATGCATAAGTAATCTAGACTCAGATCCACGAAAGGCATGTAAAACTCATCTTTCTACGAAAGATATGGAAACCATGTTTGCGAATACACGAAAATGAATGCAGCTGCGGTTTGGTGCCTCACTCGGGCCACTGTTAGATGGGCCCTTCGACGCATCTCTCAGCAATTGTTCTTTCATTTGAGGATCAACTGATGGAGTTGCTGTTAACTCAACGTCCAGATCGCCATTCTGGTCCTCGAAGAGTGTTAGTATTGTGGCGGTGTGTTGGATTGAATCTGGGTTCTCCGAACTCTGGGTACGATTTGTTTTCTTCCAAGATTATAGATTCAAAAGAAAGAGTGTACCATTCAACACCTTTAAGTCCAAACCTCATTATTTTATTTACAACTCAGAGATACGAAGGCCTTCCTATTGGAAGTCAATCGAATGTCAGTTTGAACCACATAGATACGTTTTGAAATGTCGCTGTAGAGCATCTGAATACGTCCATGAATCGCTAATGACCTCATTCCGCGAAGACCGAAAAATGATCCATTTCCACACAAGCCTTTAATGATTCCGATTCCCTCACGACATCGTGCGTCTCGAAGAAGCGCTTCAGCCTCTTCACTTCAGACTTGGTGAGATTGAACGACCTCTGCAACACGTCGTCTTCGAGGCCGGAGCCAAATATTGACTAGCCGGCTTCTTGTCGCCCCGGATTCTGGCTGTTCAGAGTGATCGTGGCCATCGCAGTGGTCTTGCCGGTGTTCATCTCAAAGTGAACCAGGCCTCAGGGAAACAAACAGATGTCGCCAGGTTGCAACGTGTTATACCGCAGCCTGTTGTGCTGAGCGTCCACGAAGGCGACATAGAGCTCACCCTGCAACAGCATCAGAATTTCGCTGGCGCGGGGATGCCAGTGCGGCAAGTTTATCCCACTGGGTTCGAAATCGACTCGCCCCGTAGTGAGACCCTGAGTGTTCAATCCTGGAAACTCGGATGCGGATGCGAGGGTCGTTACCGCGCTGGAGAAAGACGAGGGGCTTTTGGACGGTTTGCGTAGGCCTCAATACACGAAGTCTTCGTTGCTGACTTTCGATCGGTCCTTGCAGACGTAGCCATTCACGTGTACCCGACTCAGGCGGTCTGCGATGCAGAAATCTTCTTTGGGTTCTGGGTCGGCGGCTGCTGGAAGCGGGGCTGCTAAGAGGGTCGGTTGAATGGTTAGTGCCGGGAAATGACATTGGTTGACACGAATCGACGCCATTCTCCTGTTTACCGAGGTCATTTTGCTTTTGCACATCGTTTCACCCGGCTCAGATCTCCGAGAACTGTGGGAAAAGTTCTGATGTGGCGGATCTCTGGATGTTGGAGTTGCCTTTTACACAGTGCATCGGATCGGTAGTGAAGAGACCTCAACTGATTTCAACTACCTTGACAGCCAGTTACTGGGAGTTGGAATGCCGTGTGGGAGACTGGCATCGGATGTCCGGAAACCCATGCATGGAAGCTAGCACTTCCAGTTTTCTCGGCGAGGTACTCAATCCAAAGAACCACTTTTGAAAACGTGCACAGCGGAACATTGGTAAAAAGAGCCTAAAAAATGCGATAACAGCTACCGCGTTCACTTTCTGTCATTAGTAGGTCATAATTCGATATCAAGGGCCGAGACATTGCATTTTCGACGATGTTACGCCTTTCGACCCAAAACTTTTGGCTAAACTGGAAACTAATCTGCAGCTCAGTCAAGATCATGTCGATGTCTGTGCATGATTGTATCAGTAGTCCTAGGCGATAACATGGGCTCATCATGGTTGAGTGTGGCTGTTCACAAGCAGAAGATTCAGGACAAATTGTTTGGGGTGCGATATTTGGAGAAGCACCAGTCGGGAAGGAACTCCAAAGAAATCCGTTTCCTACTCAGCGAAAGTTCGGTTGTGTCTGAAACCACAAAATACCATGTGCATTGTGCATCTAGGCATCCAACGCCACGAAATATCTTAGGTTTAAGATGAATTCGACATATTTTTGAGTCTAGCATCACCACCACGTTATGGCGAAGACCTCGTTCGATTTCAATCAACACCTCAGCAGCCGCTCCACATCATCGAAACCGGCAGCCTCCAAAATAAATTCCAACAGTTTTTGAAGGTTGTTCCGTCAACTTCAGATCTGCTAGCTCTTTTCTACAGTCATGCAATCCACTCCTCAACCCAAATTTATCGCAAACTGAAACAGCCGTGATTAATCTCAGATAGGACCTGTTTCATTAGGTCATTGCAACCGAGTCAAACGAATTGAGCGTCGCAGGCTTGTCTTCCGTACTTTTGTGTCATTGTGTATCAAGAGCGTGCCGCGGCGTTTCCACCGAGCTGTCCAATTTGCGCAGAGTTCACATCAGGTTCAAGGTCTTGCTACATCCTCTTAGTTCGAAGGGTTGGGCAGACTGTGCATGAAGAGGGACCACTATGCAATGCGGTAATAAGACCCAACAGCAGCATTGCGGGATGTTAAGATGATTGCGGTTTCTTGTTGAACCTTCTATTAGAAGCAAGTGAACTTGAGAGTTTTTGATAGAAAGAGTATATTACCTATATTAAAAATTGAGTGTACACTGTTATTATTCTATTGAGGGAGGTGCGACCATTTAGGTCTCGCCTATTTGACTAGTTGCGACGTTTCACTTAGTTTGTTCGTTATGTTTGGTTAGTCACTGTTATTGTTTCCAACACGGCCGCTTAACCAAAGCATCACGAACGGGGGGTTTCTCCTCCAAGCAGGCCAAGCATGGGTAAATGCTGGGCAAGCTTCGGTCCAGTGAGGGACTTCGTGAAAATGTCCGCATGCATATTGTCTGTTGGGCAGTAGGTAAATTCGGCTTTGTGTTGAGCCATAAGTTGGCGTATGAAATGGTAGCAGATAGAAATGTGCTTTGAGCGGGAGTGAAAACGAGTGGTTGTGACTAATGCTAACGCTGATTGGTTGTCGCAGTATACACGGGTCGGCGTTTTTAGGGTGTCGGTGCAGTGAAGGTCGTGGAGGAGTTGCCGCAACCATACAAGTTCGGACGCGGCTGTGGCCATGGCGACATACTCAGCCTCGGTGCTGGATAGGGCTGTCGTCTTTTGGCGCGTGGAGCTCCAACTGATGGCGCTTGTTGACAGAAGAAAAACGTAGCCGGATGTCGAGCGGCGTTGATCCACTTCGCCTGCCCAGTCGGCATCGCTGAAGCCATAGAAAGGGCGCGGCACAGTAGAAGTGCGGCGGTACTCCAGGTAGTGGTCGATAGTGCCGCGGAGGTACTGAAACACATGTTTACATGCACGTATATGGGCATCGCCCGGGTTGTGCATGTATTGAGCAAGAACGCTGACCGTGAACGAGAGATCCGGGCGAGTGCACAAGCTGGCCCAGTTCAGCGACCCCACAGCATTCGCATAGGGGAAGGCAGCAATAAGGGCAGTTTCGGCAGAGGAGGACGGACAGTCGGCCTCTGAAAGATGAGTTCCAGGGGCCAGCGGGGTCGACACAGGTTTGGAGGCGAGGAAACCGAATTCCGCAAGCTTCTGTGTGATGTACAGAGCTTGTGTGATTCGGAACCATCCGTGATCAAGATTTCGAGTGACCTGTAAACTGAGCAGGTGATGTACTTCGCCGAGATCGGAGAGTAAGAAGCGAGAGTTGAGTTGTCGCTTGATCGAATGGAGCAAGGGGAGGGAGTTCGCCGCGATGAGAGTGTCATCGACGTAGAGGGTGAGGACCGCGAAGTCAGAGCGGTTCTGTAACACATAGACATTCCCATCCGCAGCAGAATTTGTGAAGCCGAGGGTAAGTAAAAATTTGTTTATGACCGTAAACCATTCTCGGGGAGACTGTTTCAACCCGTAGAGGGTCTTGAGTAAGCGGCAGACCATGCCGGGGCGGGGGGAAATCACCCCCTCCGGCACCCGCATGTACATTTCCTCGGAGAGAACGCCATTTAAAAAGGCTGTCTTCACATCCACTTACAGGTGATGGGTTTTCGATGTGCAGGGAGAGTCGAAAATATCCACGTGCCGTTCATCGCGTGGGAGTTTAGTTCTTCAGCTATGGCAGATTTCCAATGGTGACTGTCGGAAGACGTCATGGCTTTCGTGTAGGTCGTTGGCTCCATGGTGCCGTCGGACCATCAGAAAGAGGGTGCTGGGGCTCACGCGTGGATACACGCGCAGGTGGAGTGGCAGGGAGCTGCGACCCGCTGGGAAGGAAGAAATGTGGGTCTTCCTGGAGTCTGGCATCGGGTGAGGGGCTGGCCTGAACAGGTTGGCGGGAAGGAGCAGGCTCCTCCTGAAAGATGACGTCCCTGGAGACGACTGTGGCGCCCGTGCGGAGGAGTTGAACCTTGTATCCCTTGCTGACCGGGCTATAGCCAAGGAATATGCAAGCCTCCGTTTTTCCATCAAGCTTGACACGGAGAGGATCAGGGATTTTGGCATAACATCGACTTCCAAATACACGGATGTGAGTGAGATCGGGCTTCTTCTTGTGCCACATCTCGAATGGAGTGGTGTGAGAAGGAATAGCCTTCGTGGGAAGTCGATTTTGTATATACGCAGCACAGGTGACTGCTTCTCCCCAATACGATCAATACGATCTAGAGAGTTGAGCTTCATGGAGCATGCACCTTGTGGTGTCGAGGAGAGTTCGAGTCTTGTATTTAGCTACACCATTTTGGTGCGGTGTATATTCAGTGGTGAGTTGACTTTGAATTCCATGTGTTTCGAGGTGGTGGCACTGTGTATATTCAGTGGTGAGTTGACTTTGAATTCCATGTGCTTAGAGGTGGTGAGTGAATTCTGAAGATAAGTACTCTCCTCTTTGATTGGAGCGGAGAGTTGTGATTTTATAGCCAGTTTGATTCTCAGCCCATGTGTGAAAAATTTTGAATTCATGTAGACATTCGCTCTTTTTTTGTAATAGTCTTAGTACCGGTATATTTGGAAAAGTCGTCAATGAATGTAACATAGTATTCGTAGCTAGAGAATGTTGGAGTAGCAATGCGGTCGCTCAAGTCAGAGTGGATTAAGTCAAGAGGTTGAGTGGCTCTTGTAGTCGCTTGTTTTGGAAATTTTTTGGCCGTATGTTGGCCATGGAGGCATGTCGGGCACACCTGGATGGAGATCGTTTTGAGGTGGATTCCCATGACAGCTAAGTTAGTGATTAAGTGCTTGAGGCGATCACTACTGGGATGATCAAGCCTTCGATGCCACAAGAATTGTTGCAAGCTTGGAATTGAGGCGAAAGCTTGAGTGGCTTCGGGCAACAGGGTTGTAGTGGGTCGTAGTGTCATAATATGGGCGGAAAAGATAGCAGCAGCAAAAGGCAACCGGTTCGGCCATGGAAGGATCTCCTGGAGGCTATAGTGTCCTAACGAGTTTGCTGTGTCGAGGTAGAGAAGAATCTGTTGTTCTCTGTGGTAACGAGTAGGATTTCGAGGCTTTGGTAGTGGTAGTTGAAAGGCATGGGGGTTGAGGGCGGAAGATAATTCCATGTCGATTGTCCATCAGGCAGAGTCGCTCGTAGCAGGGAAAGATGACGCTGGAGAGAGTTGTGGTGACCAGCATACGTGATCAGGATCGGAAAGGGTCGTCAGTGGAGGCCGTGAGATGAAAACTCTATAATCGGCACTTGGAGGCACGTAAACAGATGGTGATTCTCCCGACCAAGCAATAGTATGTGCCACCACATTTTGGGCTGGGAATTTTGTTGATCCTAGTAGATAAAGATTATCTCGAAGAGGACAAGAGGCGAGTATTGTATTGTCTCTTGCTAATAGATTATACATCTGATTTTTTATTAAGATGCCACCACCTTCGAGATCATAGTCACATACGGAGAATAGATTTTTGTGCAAGTCTGGTACATATAAGGTATTGGAGAGACTAAGTGTTTCCCCATTTGCCATTGAGATTTCTACTTCTCTTTGGCCATAGATGGGTAATGTTGTGCCATAGCCAAGGTATACTTTGTTGTCATCATGTAGAAATGGTTTAAAATTGATGAATTGTCATTTATTATGTGCCAAGTGGTGGGTGGCACCCATATCAATGAGCCATTGTGTCTTTGGTGGTTCTAGACTGAGGTGATTTAGCCGAGCAAAAAGCTTGTGTAATGTAAACATGGGCATAGAAAGCGGGAGGTAATTCCTCTACTTGTTCTTGCTTCCATGTTTGGTTATTTTTCTTATTATCATGATTTATTGTTGCTGAATTTGCTGCAACTCGTGTTGTGTTTGAAACATTAGGAACTCCAATGCCCCATTTTCTTGCAATATGGACAAAGAGTTGTAGGTTTGTTGCGCTGTTTTGAAAGCTTATGGTCTTTTGGATTGGATTTGTGAGGTTGTCATTTTGTCTTTCCTTTGAGTCCTACAAAGAGGGCATGTGAGTCACAAGAAGAGCTTTTCATGGCTGTTTCTTCTTGCAAGAGGATTGAAATCAACGTGGGGAGTGTTACAATCTCCATTGTGCAAACCGTTTGTATCACGGTGCTATACTGGGATGGCATGGACGTCATGAGAGTGAGGATTTCCATTTGAGGAGAAATGATAACTCCGACAGAAGTGCATTTTTGAAGCAGACTTCTGAAGTTGTGTAAATGTTGAATTACCGATTCTTCAAATTTTCATCTTTTGTGTGATGAATTTTTCTAGTAGATGGCATTGAGTGATGATGTCACTTGCGGAGTATGTATTTTCAAGGGCCAACCATGCTTCATTAGCTATCTTGCATGCTCCGACATGAAAAAAAATTGGATTTTCTACGCAATCCCAAATTGCTGCTAAAGCAACATGTTCCTTCCTTTTCCAGGTAAGGATTTCACTTTGATTAATTGATGGTGAAGTTGATGTTGCATTTACTTCTTGAACATGTGTTAGTTGTGTTTCTTTTCCTAAAACTATATCCCATAAGTTCTCCATTTCAAACTTCATTTGAATCTTTTTCTTCCAGATGGAATATCACGAGCCATCAAACTTAGGCCACTTATCCGTGGTAATGTTGCTTGCAGTCATATTTGAAGACAAGAGGAGGATTTGTTGGTGCTCCAACTTTCTATGTAAAACGTCTTCTATAAAGCCTCTTTTTTTTGTCTGCAGTGTTTTCTTAAATATATATCATAAAACTTTTTTAGAGCTTCGCTCTGATACCATATTATAAGCAAGTGAACTTGAGAGTTTTTGATAGAAATAATATTTTACCCATATTAAAAATTGAGTGTACACTGTTATTATTCTATTGAGGGAGGTGCGATCATTTAGGTCTCGCCTATTTGACTAGTTGCGACGTTTTACTTAATTTGTTCGTTATGTTTGGTTAGTCACTGTTATTGTTTCCAACACCTTCTTGTGTGCAGCGCAATCTGAGTTGCTGTCATAGATGCTTGAATGGATGCTTAGCGGATTTTGAACTAATCTTGTACAGCGGACTTATGTTGCTTTGTCGATTTGATGTAGTGAGATCGTAAGGAGGGACATTAAATTCGAGAAAATTAATAAATGTAGAATTTGAATTCATTAAGTGGTTATAAGCCTCACGAGTCTGTAGAGTGACAACAGCGCTTGTCGCAACTTGTTCTCGATGCCCGATTACTGTTGAAGCGGCATGCTGTAGGACTTATTCAGTGTTTGGACATTAGAGATTTTTGTCGAATTTAGAGTTGGACCAACAAGTTGAATCCCCTCTGGCTAAGAGAAACTGATTGTAGAGGTGCCTTTTGAGATCAATCTACAACTTGTGGCAAAAAGGATTCTGCTTGCTCCCATCAAGGTTCCACTAAATGCGTGGAATATCATAAGCAGTCATCGGCGAGGAGGACATCAACACCAGTGAATTATGTGAAGGAGAGCCTAGAGGGTACTTGGCCTAGAAGGTCCTTGGCAAAGCGTAGAGATCCTGAGATCTTGTCGCAATCAAAGCATCTAGAGCATCAAGAGCTAGAGGGGGAATACGAAATTGAAGGCCCAAGCGAAGGAGCATCGGCATCCCACTCTAATCCATCCACCCCGAATTCTCTTCTTGACAGGTTGTGGAAGGTAGAAATCATCAAGTATTGTTGTTATCTTCTGGATTCCAGAATGTGTTGAGTTAAATAAAAAAAAAAAAAAACCACTCATTCTTATTATTCGAATTTTCTTGAAACTCTTTTTTATATGTGCATGGAGTAGATGGGTTGCTCTTGAATGGATAAATTAGGTCAAGTTGAATGAAGTTAAGTTTGAATGGATGAATTTTAAGTCAATTGGATGAAAAAGTATAGATGAAAGTTGGTTAAAGAGAATGATTTCTCATTTATAGATGAAAATTCATTTTTAGATGAAAATTCATTTGTAGATGAGAAATTTTCATTAAATGATAATTAATAATGAATAAAATAAAATAAAATAAAAACAAAAAAATAAATTACATTAAAAAAAATTAAATAACCTCATATAAAAAAAATCCTTCAATTGTGTGGATGGCTTTTAATTGTTTAGTGGCTTATATTACTATTGTAAATGTATGAGTGTGAATTTAGCTAGTTAAAGACTTAAAATTCTTTTAGTAAGAAGTAGGAAGTAATCTTATTTAACCACTTCATAAATTAATTAGTAATTGAGAGCTAGAATAAAACATCTACTATGGATTTTACATAGTTGACAATTAAGGAGTTATTAAGATTATTAGAAACAAATCAAATCCTAATAAGAAATTTTTAGAATATTTAGACAACAAAATCATAGTGAATTTGAATAGTCTTTTAATTAATTATCATAGACATACATATTTATCAAGATAATAAGTATTAGATAGAAGATAAATATAGATAGATTGGATATTACCTTATGATAGAACTTTTTAGAAGCTTCATAGATGTATATTTGACTTTAAATATATTTGTAGTTGATTGATAGGTTAGAAACTTAGCCAAGAAGTTAGCCACATGTTGTATATTCTAGTAGCTTGTCGAATAAGTTAACTACATGGCTCACCTATAGGAAATTTGTCTTGTAAGTTAGACATGTATTGGATATGGGTTAGAGGTTTTATAGAATATCATCATGTAACTTCTAGTTAGATAGTATATATGGAGGCAAGAGTGAAGCCTTCTTTACTCTTGTCAATGTCTTTCTAGTCCTTAGACTTGTTTCAGAACTTTTTAGTCTTATTGTCTTTGGCAATAGACATTCTAGTTTAATACTATACCATCTTTGAGTGATTTTTTAATCTTTTTGAATAATTATCAAAGCCAAGAACTCGATCAAAGCAAATAAAAAAAATAATGCTTTCTTAAATAAATATGATAAAATAGAAATAAAAAAGTATATATATATATATATATATATATATATATATATATATTAAAAAAAAATGAAATGGCTATTGCCAAAAGACAAGGAAACTAGAGACTCTTGAAACTAGATTAGAAGTAAGAAAGGAGTTGACAAGAATAAAGAATGCTTCATTCTTGTCTCTATACATATTATCTACCTAAGATCTATGTGGCGACATTCAATAGAATCTCCAAAAATATATTGACTTTGCATGATATGTATCTTAACTTGTAAGGCAAGTTTTTTATATGGGCACTACATTGTTAGCTTGTTGACCAAGTTTCTAATCTATAAATCAACTACAAACACATGTAAAGTTTAAAACAATATCTAGGAAGCTTTTAAAAAACTCTTCTAGAATGTGTTATGAAATTTATTTATTTTTTTCTATTTCTATCTATTCATATTACTTAGATAACATTTACAAAAGATATATATCCATGACATTACCTCCCCTTTTAGAGATAAGTTCCATAAGGAGCGGTGATTAGATGTTGAGGAAGTCTAAGATGCAGCAAATTGTATTTTCTATATACTCACATTTTTGTTCTTTTTAAAGGTAGTTGATAGGTCCTCTCAACCATCGGTAATGTTCCATTCTAGGACAAGAAGTCCACCCTATTATTTGATCATTATTGAAACCTTTGTAACTTCCTTCAAACAAAATATTTATAATATCATAAAGAGTTGTTCTTACCTCCAATAAAATCATCAAAAATTGAGAGTCTCTTTCCAAGTTGTGATATCAAACGTATTCTATCTCGCCATCTATTCAAAGAAGAATATGTTATTCTTAAAGGTCTTCATTCCTATTACATTGTCTTGAAGGCTATGATAAACATAAGGTCTCATTCGGTAAGTCAATAAATGATGGTTTTTGAATTAAATCCATTGGCTATTGATTCTCCATCTTTTTAATACTACAATTAAACAAAAATTATAAATAAGAATAGAAAATAGAATGTAATCTTTTTTAAATTGTCTTTCTTTTATAGTAAAGGTTTGTTATCCTTCATCTTGATTTTAATGGATGTTGTTGATGAAGAGCTTTGACCTTCTCTACTGCATTTTTAAATTTTTTTTTTGGCTTTTATATGTATTTGCTAATATCATATCTATGCCAATGAATAAGATATTTCGATCTATATCGGTATTTCTTTGAGTTTAAGACTTCTTCTACCTTAAATTCTTGATTACTATCCACTTTAATAAGAGGTAATAGTATTTGTCTTCTTCCTAGGACATTTTCTATTTTATATGATTCTAAAAGAGATATGTAAAATATAAGAAGGATTTTTACAGACTTTGATAGATATAATGAATAAAGACTTAATTAACTTATTTAAAAATAAGAAATAGTTCAAATCTATAATAATCAAATTTGTTATAAAGGCAAATAATTTTAATATTATGACAAAATAACCATACTTTATCACTAACATGGAAATAAGTTTGTTCCTTGTAATAAACATTTGTATAGCTCTTTTGTTATTCTTGAGCCTCTAAAACTTGATTTACATACATCGACAAATAAAGTATGTAAATCAAGTTTTTGTTATTCTTGAGCCTACTATTCCAAAACTTGATTTACTTACTTTTTTTGTTGATCAATTTGAGGATGGAAAGTCGAAAATAGTTTTATGTCTACTTTTAGAATCTTAAAAAGTATTCTCTAAAATCTTGATACAAATTAAGTTTTCTTATCCAATATAATATCTTTACATAATCTATGATAGCAATAGATGTTGTTAATAAAAACCTTGGTTATTTTTTTTTTTTTTATCTATGATAGCTTTTGTATATGATATAAAATGTGCCATCTTAGTGAAACAATCTACTATTACAAATATAGGATCATAAGAATCTGAGACTAGAAGTTCTGTAATAAAATCTACAAAAACAAAAGACCATAGTTGATCTGGAATAAATAATGGTTGGAAAAGTCCATAGGGTTGATGACAAGGAGTTTTTGACCTTGAATAAATATCACATGATTAGACAAAATCTTTTATTGCCTTCCATATTTGTAGCTACCAAAAATCTCTAAATATAAGTTCTAAAATCTTATTATATCCAAAATATCTAGTCACTAGAAAGTCATGATGTGCTTAAAAAATACATAAATATGCTTTTTTTTAGAATATATAGGCATCTTTTGAAATATAATAGGTTTTTTTTAAACTTAAACTTGGAAGTATCTTAAGACTTAAAAGAAGGATTCTTGATATCATGAACAAGAGGATCAGAGGACATACTTGATTGAATTTGTTTAACAACGGTTGAATCAACAATCAATGTTGATTTTATTGCTCAAAGATAAAAATACTCCAACTTCAAAAAAATCATTCTTTATTGATCAAAAGATACGTCTCCTTCTTTTAGTACAAGTTAAGAATGTCTAAAAAAGGTGTCAAATAAATCTTTTTATTTTTTGAGTCAATAAGTAATTTTAAAATTAAATCTTGATAAAGACATGTTGTAACAAGCTTGGTGACAATTCAAAATATGTGCTCACATAAAATATTCAAGATTCTTGTAGTCAATATAAACAATGATTGGATTAGAAGTGCCTTCTAAATAATGGCACTATTCTTAAATTGAATCCACAATTGCAAGAAGTTTTTTTATCATAAATCTTGTAGTTAATCTTGGCTACTAAAATTTTTTTTGAATAAAAAGCTATTAGATGTAATTTATCATCTATTTCTATTTGTGATAATATAATACTTAAAGCAAAGTTTGATAGGCTCATTTCCATAAAAAAAATGGCTTAAAAAAATTGACATAATACAAGATTGGTACATAAATAAAGATTATCTTCAAAGCTTCAAATCTTATTTTTTCTTCTTGATTCTATTGAAGTTTGTCTTTACCTTGTTCAAAATATAGTCTTCTATTTATCTCCTTTTTTAATATGTACCAAATTATATGCTCTTTGTAGATCTATTTTTATATAAATCTTAACTTGATTCAACTGCTCAAGAGGTTTAGATATCAAAGATAATTGATATCTATTTTTGATGGTGATTTTATTAAGTCCTTAATAATCAATACATATCTACAATGATCCATCTTTTTTCTATACAAATAAAATTGAAGCTCTTGTTAGAGATTTGGAATGGCATGTAAAAATCTTCGCCAAATTTTCTTCAATATACTCCTTGAATCCAATCAACTCATTTTGTGATAAATTGTAAAATGATCCAAATGGTGGTTGAACTCCTTCTTGAAGGTCAATTGAGCAATTATAGGAACAATATTTTAATAGAGTATCTACATTTTTTTTCTTAAATACATCTTTAGAATCTTAAAATTGGCTTGGAATGCCATTTGAAGCCTTTCCATTATTGAAAATAGGTACAACATAAATAATACAAGGTAATCCTTCTTTTACAGCATATAAGAAAATTCTTGCATCTATAAATATAGGTTTAATTGTACTACATTTATAATTCTTTACTTGATCAACTATACTTTTAATTATATTTTTAAAAAATTTAAGTCTACAAGAAATCCAATCTATTTTTGGATTATATTTTTTTAACCATGATAAATCTAAAATGATTAGATTAGAAGGAGATCTAATGATATTAAATATTATAAAGCTACTATGACCATTAGTTGTTACTTCTATAGGAAAGATTTTAGGAATGACATTTTTTGAAGATAGTAGATGACCATATATGACTTCTACATGAATAGGTTTAGTTTTCTTTATTAAAAATATGTTATGTCCTTTAGCAAATTCTTCCTCTAAGAAACATGTTGAGGCTTTTGAATCTAATAAGGTAGAGGCTTTGTAATGTTTAGGTTCTAAAATAACATTTATCATAAAACAAAGAGAGGATTTTGAGAAAAAACTAAGACCTTTACAAGATATTGTATAAGGTTCCAACTACACGATTCCTATTATAGCTGGACAAACTTATTTTTTAACATACTATCTTCTTTGACAACTGAACTCATCATTTTATAATTGTGTCGCTTCTTTGGATAATGTTGAGAAATATGCTTAGATTTACCATAATACAAGCACAATGCTTCTTGGCAACGACGGGTCTTTTCTTGCTCATTAAAAAATTTGAAATATACCACATCAATTTGTATATCATCTACTTCTGAATGTATGTGTTGAAAAGAATTATAATTGAATTATCATTGAATTATAATAGCATTAAGGTGTACTTAAACAACTCTTAGATCAAAATTTAAAAAATCAATTATCACACCTCACAGCAAAGTCAATTATTTGACTCAATGTTTGAGGATCAAGTAAGTTGAGCATCAATTCTTTTACCTCATAAAGTAATTAATAGAAAAATTAGCTAACAAGTGTAGCATTATCTCACTTCATATCAATTATAAGTTATTAAAATTGTAAAGCATATAATATTATTAATTGATTTTCTTGTTATAAAATATAGATCTTATTAGTTGTAATACAAATTATATCATGTTTTCTATACATAAATCAAAACTTTGCCAAAAAAGCTTCTAGATTATCTAATATTGAATCTCATTGTTTAAAAAAAGATAAAAACCATGATAATGTTGAACTTGAAAGAAGTATCAATGAATCTAACTTGTGATTCTGAAGTTGGATAGCTTTAGAGCTGAAGTTCAATCATAAGTTGTACTTAATTAATAAATCCTCAAAACTTGGATCTTGTGCCATCAAACTTCTCGAGCAATAAAAACCTTGGTTTTTTAATACTAAAATAATGTTCTACTATAAGAGAAGAGACATGATTTGGTACAAATATTGAAGCAACTCCAATCATCTCTATATCTTTCATCCTTGCCATTCTTGTTGATTTTCGTAGCAATAAATTGAATTGATGCATTAAAAGCTTTAATTCTTTCAATTGCTTTTGTATTTGTGCCATTGCACTCTTTATTTCAAGAAGATCTATCATGATAATACTTTAAATAATAATAATAATAATAATAATAATATCACTCAAAAAAAATAAAAGAAAAGATTTAAAAAAAAAGAAAAAATGCTAAAGATAATATCAGTTTAGAAGATAGTAATCTATAATTTTTAGTATACTTCAGTTTGATCAAGGGAAAGAAGTAGTTTATTTTTAATTAAAAAAAATCAAAACATTGATATTGTAAGTATACTCTTATCAATTTATCAAGGACAAGAATTTGATTAAAATAAATAAGTAAATAAGGCTCTTTCAAAAAAATATGATAAAATAGAAATAAAAAATATGTATATAAAAAAAAATGAAATAGTTATTGCCAAAAGACAAAGAAACTAGAGATTCTTAAAATTAAAGATTCTTAAAATTAGATTAGAAGCAAGAAAGGAATTAACAAGAATCAAGAAGATTTTATTCTTACCTCTATATATACTATCTACCTAAAATCTATGTAGCGATGTTCTATAAGACCTCTAAGAACATGTTGACTTTGCATGATACGTATCTTAATTTTCAAGGTAATTTTTTTATATGGATGCTATATAATTAGCTTGTTCTCTAAGCTACTAATACATGTGATATGTAGTTAGCTTGTTGACCAAGTTTCTAGCCTACCAATTAATTACAAACACATGTAAAGTCAAAATAGCATCTAGAAAGCTTTTAGGAATTAATTATAAATATATTTAAAGTCAAAAATAATATCTAAGAAACTTTTTAAAAACTTCTGTAAAAGATATTATAAAATTAATCTATTTTTGTCTACTTCTATCTATTCATATTACCTAAATAATATTTACAATAGATATATATATATATATATATATATATATATCTATGATAGTAACATAAGAATATATTGGCCTTTTATTTTTTTAATTCATATTATTAATAGTTTGACAAGAGTGCTAATTCATTGTTTTTGTATTGTATTTAGAAATGAGAGGATTATCCCACTTTTATTGTTGTATGTTAAAAATTATGGACTATCCACCTTTGAACTAAAAATTATTTTTTTAACATTGATTTTTTCTTTAAAGAGAGTGGATTACCTCTCTTTGTCAAAATTTTCATTTGATATTAGAGGTTGTAGAATATTTTCTTTTAATTTGATTTTTAGATTTATTTGAATTGTCTATGGAAGAAAAAATTATGGAAGCTATTCTTAGTGAAAGTGAGAATAAATTTGCAACTATTACAAATCTTTACAAGTTTCTTAACACTCTTAGAATAAAAATTTCAAATATCTCTAATATCAATCATAGAAGTAGTATTTCTATATCTATGGAAGAAGTCAATAATGAAGTTTAAAAATCTATATTAAAAAATTTTATAATTAAAAAAAATAAATAGATCAAGTTCATAACTGAATTCGAGCAATCTTATTATTACAAGTATGAAAGAAGCAAGGATAACTATACCAAAGAAATTTGATCGAACAAGATCAAAGTTTTGAAGGTTTTTATAATGAATAAAATTCTATCTAAAGTTGCATCCTTCTCAATATCTTGATGGATTTACTCAAGTCAAATTCATATGTATTCTTCTTTCTATGAGTATTCTTTCTTAGTTTCTACCTTTGATGAAAAAAAGATTCACAACTATTCTATGATTTAAATTCATTCTTAAAAATTTTTATGGCTATATTTGAAGAAAGTGATTGAGAAAGAATAGTAGAGACCAAACTTATATCTTTACAATAAAGAACATATTCAACTACCATATATGCTGCTAAATTCCAAAACCTTACTTGCAATATGGATTGAAAAGACAAAGCTCTTATCTATCAATTTTGATATGGATTAAAAGATAATATCAAAGATTTACTATTAACTATGTCAAGAGCAAACTCATTGGAGCAATCTAGTGCTTAAGTCATTGCATGCAACAATCAACTATTTAAAAAACACCAAGAACAAAGTTTTGGTTGAAGAAGAGCAAGTCAAGTCATGGTGACATCTTCTAAGTTTTCAAAAGCTTATTTATTTGAGCTAGAGCATATGTAAATTGATACAATACGTTTTAAATTTCTTATTGAGCAAAAAAAGATTCATTGTTATTAAAAGATTTGTGCCTATATTGTGGAGAATCCAAGCATACTGCTTAACATTGTCCAAAGAAGCAACGTAAAGACAAAATGAAGAATATGGTTGCCAAAGAGGATGATATGTTGGAAAACAAGTTTCTATAGTTATAATAGAGACCATGTGGTTAGAATCTTGTGTAATACCTAGTAAAGGTCATATTCTTTCCTCAAATCCTTCACCTTGTTTTACATTAGAAGTTTCTTTTAGATCAAAAAATAACAAAGTCTTAGACTATTTTATAGATGAAGATTTTGTCAAAGAACAAGAAATATTCTTTGTTTAAAAAACCAAACTTGTGCATGTAGAAGAACCATGCTCACAGTACCATTATCCAACTCAACTCTCCTGGCTGGCTGGCTCCCTCCCCCCCCCCCTCGCTCCGTCACTAGCTTGCTCCACGTTCAATCTCCTTTGCCCCGCTCTCTTCACCTCTTGATACGATCACATCTACGCTCTACCACTACTGCAACAACAATAACAATTACTACTAGTACTATTACTCTACCACTACTGCAACAACAATAACAACTACTACTAGTACTATTACTCCAAGACAAGAGGAGGCCGCACCCACCATCAATCGGGGAGAGTGGGGCTGTGGTCCTTGGCGTGTGGCGTCGCATCAGGATCAGGATCTGTACTACTGCTATGACCTTCTACTACTAGTAGTGCCGCACCCTGGTTTGGTTTGGCTTGGCTTAGCTGCTTTCTCCGGCTGACTGGCTGGCTGGCTGGCCTGGTTCCGACATCCGCATGCGAAGGAAGGAAGCTACCTGCTTTACGCTGCCTGGCACTTTCTCCAGATCCGGGTCTGATTGCGACGCATGCCACCCATCGCATTCCCCAGTCCCTCGCATTCCCTCGCATTCCCCAGTCCCTCGCATTCCCTCGCATTCCCTCGCTTGCTTGCTTGCCTGCCTGAAATTATTATTACCCACTCATATCATGTCCTCCTCCTCCGTCGCATCATCCATCTGCTGCTGCTGCTAGCACACTACCATCCTGCCTTCCACCCTTTCCTTTCTTCTTTTCCTTTCCTTGAGGGAGGGAGGGAGGGAAGCAAGCAGGGGGGGGGGGGGGTGCTGCTCAGGGGATCGTGCCGCGGCGAGGAACACTCCACTTGATTCCCCCCTTTCTCCTTCTTCTTAGTATTATTCTTCTTCTTCTTTCTGCTATGACTTAGTGTGCGTGAGTGTGTATTGTTGTTGTTGTTTTTTATTTCTATTTTTATTTTTACAGTTGTGCCGTCCTGTTGCCCCCTTCAACTGCCCGGCACCAGTGATGATGCTCTCCTTGCGATGCTCTGGGGCCTGCCATGAAAGGAAGGCCCTTCAAGCTCTGGTTGCGTTGCCACCCTCACCAGGCATGCAGGCGGGCCTTCACAATCTAAGCCTGCATGTGATCTTCCCCTCCCTCCCTCCCTCTCACTCTCTCTCTCTCTCGCTGCTACTGTTACCACAACAACAACACCAACAGCAAAAGCAATCAATCAATATAATAATTAAAAATAGAAGAAAAAAGGAAAAAAATTAAATAATGAGGAGATGATGCTCCATGGTGCCCTCCCTACAAGAGCAGGCACTGCACTGCATTGCTGAACTGGGTCCTCCTCCATGGTCCCTGGTGGGCTTGGCTTGGCTTGGCTTGGCTTGGCTTATGTGGCACTCTGTGTGCATGCATTGGACCATTTCTACCTCTCTTTTGTATTCTTTCTGCTTCTCCTTCTTCCTCCCTTTATTTTTTATTTTAACATGCATGTATGTGAGTGTGAGTGTGTGAGTAAGTAAGCAAGCAAGTGTGTTCTGTTTATTTTTGTTTGTTGTGCGTGTTTATGAAGGTGGCTCAAAGGGTACTGCAAACAGTGTGCAGCCACACTACTATTTCCGTGAGATAGATGAATGGATACATACATAGATAGGTGCTTGGGAAGTTAAAGGAGGCTAGAAATGTTGGAGCTGCACAATCTACCCCCCATTGCCCTCCATTGCCTGCCAGCTTTTCAAGGACTAGGTTCTATTGTAATCCATGGCTGGGAGTACCACCTCTGTGACTGGGCACACCCACACCCACAACCCTATACAATACCAAACCTAACCAAACACAACTGTAAAATAATAAATAAAATAAATAAAAAAGAATTTGGAATCAAATGTGTGTATGTATATATATATATATATACATATATATCTCTCTATATATCTATCTATATATACATCTATATATAGATGTATATATAGATATATAGATGTATATATATAGATATATAGATGTATATATATAAATGTATATATACATATAGATATATATATATATATATATATATATACCTTCTTCTGTACATGCAGCATTGTTCATCAAATGAAGACTTGCTACTGCACCTCCTCTTTCTTTCTTTTCATGATCTTGTCTTTAGGATTTGTTTGTGAATATGAAATCATTAGACAAAGAAAGCTTACAAGTTCTGATTGTAGTATTAGAGACAAATGTTTTAAAATTTGTCTTTTTATATTTAAAAAATCATAACATATATTGCTTTATGTTTATATATACATGCATATGGTAATTGTGTCATAGTTGATGCTCATTAGTCTAAGTCTAGATCTACGAATTTACTAAACCAGTTTTCTAAAAATCATGGTTTTAATTTTAAAGAAATAATTTGAAATAAAAATATGAAACTGAAATAGAAAATAAATAAAATAAAATTTGCAGGTGGATTACCAAATTTTTATTTCAGGAATACTAAACAAAAAATATAGATTAATTTAAAAAAAATTTACACTATGATCATTTTATTACATGCAAAAAATACTTTTCAAATAAAAAATATATATAATTTATTAATAAATAAACTTGACATTCAATTCCAAGAACATATTATATGTCATTGAATAGCACGTTTTAAAGTGTAAAGTTAGTATACTCAAATTAAAATCTTTAAAATATATATATATATATATATATACATACATATTGAAAATTATATTATAAATTTGTAAAATATAACTTGTACATTTAAAAACCTCTAACTATTGTTAATTAACATAAAAATTATTATTACATTTCTTTGTTTAATTCATAAAATTTACAATTTAGTTAAATGTAAATATAATTATATGTGTATACACACATATTGTAAAAAAAGTTTTATCCAATTTATTATCAAAATAATAATTATTATCATTATTACTATTCTAAACTTAATAATATCCAAAGTTTTATTTTTAAAGCTCTTATATTTTTATTAGACTTAATCATCTATAAAAATGATAAAATTATATCTATTTCTATTTTTTATTATTAATTAATATCCTCATATATTTATAAAGTTAAAAGTTAAAAACATTTGCATAATTCAATTCTATTATTTATTATTGAACTTTAAAAAAATATTATTATAGTTGATTCATTCAAAAAACAAACATATTGACACAACATTCAAAATATCATATTGTTTTTGATGAACTTTTTTAAAGATTTATGAAATGAACATTTAAAATTTTAAAAGTATCTGGAAAGTAGAATATAAAAAAATAAAAAATAAAATATAGAAACATTAATTTGAATTCTGAAAAACTATGTATATTTTCATGCCCATATATATTTGGCTAAGATCACTTGTTATTCATTTGTTCTTTGGAATTCAAAGGTGACCAAACTTTGGATGACATCATGGATGAAACGGCGGATGATTACATTCATTGGAAGATGCAGGACAAAGTCTGTACAAGGAGAGAAAGGGAGGTAGTATAAACCCCTGTTCACACTGACTGCTAAAAGGCACATCATCACTCTTCTTAGTTTGATTAATTGAGGTGAAAATGGAGGTGAGAATGGGGAATGAATGGAATGAATGCATGTTGAACAAGCAATCTCCCCAATACACCAAAACCCTAATTTAAATTTAATATTTAATTAGAAGATATGAAAAAGGAGTGGGTAGAAACAATAGTAGTAGTACCATGAATGAGAGCTTAGTACTACTACAATATCATTAGACCTTCATGGCTATGGCTATGGCTATTGCATGACATAGTCATTGGTATTTTTTCTACTCCAACCATGGACACAATTCAAGAGAAAGCCTAAAAAGAAGAAAAAAAAAGAAAAAGAAAGAGATATAATTTTAGATGGTATTACTATTGATTAACCGATTACTTTTCAAATAAAATATTGGTTGTGTAAAATGTGTTTGAGTAATACATCTTAGTGGTGTGAGATTATTGGGCTGTGAGAAAACAAGGTTATTACTTATTGATCAACAAGATATTGAGAAAAATATTTTATATTGTATTTAAAAAAATAATTATGTTAATTTTTCTTTTGTAATGATTAATATTAACACGTTTATTTAGTACACAATAGTGATTATGTATTCAACATTAAAAACATGAAGATTTAGTTTTTACACTATATATATATATATATATATATATATAAAACTATTATAGCATAAAATTCAAATTAAAATATATATTTTGATAAATTCAAAATTAACATTTTAAAAAATAGTATGATTTTTTCAATAAAATTTAAATTAGTAAAGTTAATAAAAACCATAAAATTATAACAAAAATTATGCAACACACATTATTATGTTTTTTATTATTATTTTCTTAAAATTTTAATATAAAATTTGATGAATATTTTTTAAATACTATTTAATAATAATTAAATATTGTATATATAATAATATTACCTATTTTATAATTATTTTTAGAAAATTAAAATAAATATAAATAAGAAAAATATTGAAGTTTTGAACAATCTAAAATATAAAATTGATGTAAGATATAAATTGATAAATTATCTTTATAATAAGAATGGTTAGAAAGAATAGAACTAAGAAAAAAAAAAAAATTTTGTAGGAGATTTCAGATAGTTTATTAGCATATCATTTACTTACTTGTGATGAAAAGAATTTTTTTAAAAAAAAAACACAAATATAATTGGAGGATTATTTCAACCAAAACATTTTAAAAGAAATTTGGAATTTTTTAGAAGCACTTAGAAGGATTCTTTTGAGCTGATATTTTTTTATAGTGGCAATAATAGTTTTAATAGTTTTTAGTAATTAACTATATATATAATAATTTTTATTAAAAAAATAGATTCTAAAAATTTAATATTTTTATTAAATATTATTATATTCACTGATTTTTAAATATTTAACTATGTTAATTATTTTAAAAAATAAAATTTTACCCATCATAGAAATAATAATCAATATGTTTTTTGAAAAAAATATAGAATTATAAGAGATTAAGAGATTAAGAAGTTTAAAATTCAATAAGTATATTAGAAACAAGAAAAGGAACAATGTAATATTTGGATTTTTTCGAAAATTATTGCTTGTAAGACTAAGATCTCTTTTTATCTTATTCTCTTATTCATGTTGCAGCAAATAAATACTATAAAATCTATTTATCAATATTCAAAAATTAAAACAAAATCCTAGAAGTATAATGTATCTTCGGTAAAAACATTTAGATAACTAAGAAAAGACTTCATGGCTAAATAATATTTTAAAAGAATGTAGAATATATTTCAAAAAAAATTATTCAGCCATGAAAGATTCTAGAATTTTATAGAAAATCTTAGAAATTTCTAGAGGTTTTAAAAGTGATACAAATATATATATATATATATATATATATAACTTTAAGGTTTCAAAAGATTAAAAATAGTAATTGTAGTTAATGTTTATTGACTATTTGTATTACTTCTTCTTATAACAATATATTTTACAAAGAACTTAAGTACTCCTTCTCTTTAATTATTTTTTAAATTAAAAATTGATTAAAAATATTTTCATAATGTATAATGACTTTTAATCTTTGATTAATGCATGTACATGCCTATTTAACCAAAAAATGTAGCCTTGACTATTTGGTATTTTTAGATTTATTTTAATGAATTAGTATAAATAAAACTCTTCAAAAAAAAGTATAATATTATCTTTTAAATAATTATTTCAAATATTAATATCTTATAGTAGTATAATTAAGGCTTAAGCATAAGTTTACTTCTATGCCAAAGTTGTTCATTACAAGGTTGTACTTTATGCTTGATAGGTCTTGCTTCATCTCTACAATGTCTATGTAATGACAAAGGATTTAACAATTGTTGTAGTTGGTCAAACACTATAATAAAGAAAACTCAAGTTTTTTGATATTGAGATTTTATTAAAATCTTCTATTGAGATATTACAATATAAAATGATAGCATTCAAATTACAAATATAAAATATCATAATTATCTTTTTACTTTAAAAAAAAATTATGATTTGTATTATACAATTATTAAACTTTTTCTGGTTGATTTTATATACTTTTTAATGTATTAAAAAATTTAAACATCTGGATCTAATCAATAATTCAAAAAATATATCAATTCTATATTTAATTTTGATATTGATTGTAATTAGAATGAGTGGTAGATTATTTTTTCTTATAAAATGTGATTTACTATAAACCTATAAGATTAAATAAATAAATAAGACTATATAGATTTGCATACAAAGTAAGGACTTTAAAAAAAACTAATAAAGTTTATTTAGAAGATAATTGGAAATAGATATAATTTTTGAAATATTAATTTCTTTAAATTTTATATTTATGTATATTCTTTTTTGTAAAAACCATATTTGATATTTTACTTTAAAGTATTATTGAAGTGCTTGATAATACTTCATATAAAAATTTGTCTTAATTTTGAGTGTTTTTAAGATTTTTTTATAGATTTTTTTATTTTTAAATGGCATATAATTAGTTTACTATGTCTTTTAAAAATATAATTTTTAAAATATGTCCTCTTTTAAAATAAATTAAATATGAAAATCATAATAAAAAAAAATATATGATAATAGTGAATGTAGTTGTTGTAAGATCTACTATTAGCAAGTGATCTACACAATTTTCTTATTGATATGGTATGGTCTAATAGAGGCATTATTCCAAAATTATATATATATATATATATATATATTTTTTTTTTTTATTTTAATTAATTTTTAAAAAACATTCTTGTTTAATATTTAATTTAAAAAAACATATTTAAAAATAGATACAAATTGAAAATCTGAGTATATGATAATTCATATATAAAGCTAAAATTTCAATAGACTTTATTTTTAAACTAATCTAGATAATTTTTTATTAAAAAAACAATCTACGAGTTAAAATATTAAATGTAGTATTTATAATTCTTGTGGAATCAAGCCAAATTTTACACCCATTTTAAATAACATAAATCTCTTCTTATGAAATAATAATTTAAAAATTTTGACTCTAACTTTCCACTCATTTTAACATAACAACAAACTGCATAATAACTCATTCAAATATGGTTTATTTTTCAAATTTTTGTATGGAAACCCTATGCTATAAAGGCATTCTATATTTGTACCATTTAATTATATTTTTATTTCTTATAATCAAAAAAATAATATAAAATAAAAAATAATACCACACAAGAATTTAGGCTCCAATGATCCTCTAATTACTCAAGGTACACCTCCAAATAAGAATGAAAGAGAAATGAACTCATCCACAACTCACATGCAATAATTTCAATCAATCATAGCTTCTTCACTTAGAAGCCAAAATAATCATATTCAAGCTTAGGAATTATACCATGTGGCTAGATTAGGATTTACACCATGGTACACACAACAACATGCAAGGAAAGAGATGAGATTGGCCAGGGTGAATGCTAATAGATTGAGTTTACAATGGACCATGTTTGTGAGGACATGTGCATGGAATGGGATGACGGGGGAAAGCAATGCCCCCCACATGCAGCCAAGTGGGGAAGGAAGAAAGAAAAGGAAAGGAAAGAAAGAAAGTAGAATAAAAAGGGGATGTAAGCAGTAATCCTACCAGAGATTTGATGGTTCTCCCCAGAAACTGACAAAGTTGTTATTATTATAATTATTATTATTTAAATTATACAGACACCCATCCATGCACACACTGTAAAAAACACAATGGAAATTTTGAAATTGTTCATTTAGTAGAGATTTGTCAAAAGATGACGTTTTGTTTGCTGAATTTTCTATGTATTGAATCCAAAGTTTGTAGTAACTATTGTGGGTGAATAGTGCAAACGAGAGAGTCACATCCATCAGCATTACAATTGGCTTTCTATCAGGCAACTTGTGACATTTACAACCATCAACTGTGAAAGTAAAAACATTTAAATGAGTTCAGCCTGATAGATGCTTCTTGTATAGATGCACATCATGAAACCAAATTTATTTCAAAAAATAAAAAGAGACATATATATATATATATATATATTAGTGGACTTACTCTCTCACTCAACAAGAGAGTACAACCTCTGTTCACTTCATGCCACATCTGGACAACAACAACAACAAAAAACAAGCAAAATACTAAAAAACAAAAAACAAAAAAAAAAAATAACAACAACAACAATAATACATATACCATGCCATTTGGGGAAGGGGGGGGGGGGGCTTTGTTCTAATCAACCCCATAGGGAATGCTAGTTTGAAAGTCCCATTTCTAAACTCTGAGCTGCCCTCCAACAATAGCACTATTGTGCATGGCTGGCTAACTGACCAAAATAACCAGCCCCACCATTTTTTTCAGACAAATACCCATCCAAAAAGAAAAGTAAACAAAGTAAAAAGTAAAAAACTTTCATTCTTGGGGCTCAGATTGGGTGACAGACATGGATGTTTACGTATGTTTCATCCATCCATCCACCCAGCCATCCATCCATCCACCCAGCCATCCATCCATTCATCCTGGTGGTGTGAAGTCCATTGTCCACGTCAGCAGTGTAAACTCTTACATCAAATGACAATTGTGTCGCTACTCTACTCTACTCTACTCCCCCTCTCTTTACAACAACATAAAAGGCTATGAAGGATACTTTCGTTTATTACTTTGGTTATATTGATTAGAATCTGCAAAGACAAAACAAAAGGGAGGTGACTACATGAATACAAAGGTGTTTTAAAAAAGACCAGGAAACACACAAAAAAATAATTGAGTCTTACAAATGGGTTCCCCTTTTTAATGAAACATAGTAAAACCTGAAATGAAAATGTAGGGGTTATAGAAGAAGATTTTGCATCTATCCCACTTAGTGTCTCTTTTGTTATTATGGCAGCTTTGTTTGAATTAACTCAAAGCATAATTATCCCCTCTTGATTCTAACTCCCTATAAATTTTGTATTGGATTTTTAAGTTACATGGTGTCAGGTTACACACAACACTTCAAATTTATGTTTGGTGTTGACATAACTTTGTATTTCCAAAGAGGGGATTTAAACTAATTTTACTTAAAGTTGTTTAGTTTTGCATATCTGATGTGCTTTTTGAAGTGTATGTAAATAAATATATACACATACATATATATATATATATATATATATATACTACATTGTTGACAAAATCAATGTAGCACTTAGCAATTGTCTCATAATGTGGTCTATAAAAGTACAAACATGCATAATTCTACAAACACCAAGTTTTTTCTTTATATGTAAAAGAATTTGAATTGTAAATTTTTAGTGATTTTATATGTAAAATGCTTTTACTTTAGTCTTTGATAAAGTTCAATTTCATACTTAAAAAAATATATAGGACTTTAATTTGCACATGAGAGAAATTATATGAAAAAATTAATTATTAAAAGAATTTATACACCAATCAACATTTTAGTCTTTTGTCCAAGATTGTAATTGAAGTTGAAAATGTTAATGTATAAACTTATCTTAATATTTTAAAGATATTTTTCTTATGGTATGATTTATCATAAAGATTATATATAGTAGATTTAAGGAAATGTTACAAACATTTACAATTGTTAACAATTTCATTGATGAAGTAGGACTTACTAGCATTTTTTTTTTTTTTAATATAATAAGTGCAAGGAAATATTCTAAAAAGTAAATTAGCTGCTATGTGGATATGAATAAATAAACAGGTGTGTAAACATATATAGATACATAAATACACACACACAAATAAATAAGACAATACATTAAAATGGATATGCACAAATTTTTAAAATATAGAAAGAATTGAATGAAATAAGATTCAAGAGTAGATCTGACATGATTACCAAAAAAATGATCTTCTACATTTACCTACTTTTACATGTGAAACTTCTTTATTTATTTATTTTGGATATTTACTAATGATTTTTTATATGATTTGTTTGACAAACACTTAAAGAGTTTTGAAAAGATTAATCAATAATTTTGAAAAGATTTAATAAAGAAATAAAAGGTCCTTTAAAAGTCTAGATTATTTACATCAAATGAACTATTCTTTAATAACATGAAATATTTTTAAAATAAATAGGAATTAATATCTATTGCATTACTTCTTATCTTGCCAATTTTTATAATTATATATATACATATATAATTATAAAGTTTTTTTTAGTGTTATTTATACAGAATTATTTAAAATTTATGATTGTATGTATATATGCATGTATATGATTTCATTATTAGCATCATACATAAGCCTTTTGATAATTTTATTAACTATTTGCTGAAAATAAAATTAGAATTCGAAATATATTAAAAACTAAAATTTTATGAAACTTCAAAAATTTAAAAATTTAAATCACCTTTATGAATCGACCAAAATGAAAGATATATTGACTAATTATATTTGGTGTTTACATGAATATAATTAAATAATACAATCTAATGTATTCTTCTTCTTCTTCTTTAATAGAAAAGTAAAAAAAAATTACTTTCATTTTTCTATAAAAAATTACTAACATATGGCATCCGTATATGTGACATGACAGCAAATATTTACTTGATGATTCTATTTATTAATTTATTATAAAAATTTATATCTATTAATTATCTCTAACAAAGAGTTTTATTTTTAATTTAAAAATATCTACAGGCAAAGGAAACATAGCATGTTTGAATAATAACTATTTTGAATGTATCTTTCAAGTACCCTACAAACAACATCTCCACAAAGTGTTTTAATTATCAATATTATTTTCAAATTAGCTGTATTCTTAATACATGTTATGCTTGTATTATAGAAATTAAAACCATAATTATCAAGGTTTATTTATCTTGTCAAATTAAATCATGTGTATTAAAACTCGATTAGTAGTTTTTTATAATCATATATTCATACAAAATACATACAAATCCAATGGTTTCCAAGAATTACTTGTATTAGTGTGTAATATTATTTCACTTATATAATTAATGCAATCTATACCTCTTGTGAGTAAAGAAGAAAATCTAATGCAAACATCTATAGCTCCATAAAACTAGTTTCACATCACCAACATATTTTAATATTTTTTTTCATAGTTTTCTTTTATAGTTTTTTTTCATGTATATATATATATATATATTTCTTTTATTCTATATTATAATTTCTACTTCTTAAAGAAATAATCCCTTCAACTTGAAAATAATCTTATTGCTTTAATGTTCAAAATCTCTTCTCAAATTGAATTTTGTATTCTTGGCACTTCATTGGAAGTATTAATTATGGTGATTTTGTGGTGTCATGTAATAATATGACTATATGGTGAAAAATGAAAACATAGATATTATTATAGAAGAGCCTAGTAGAAAGATGTAGTAAAAAAACAATAGTACATGATAGGAAGGTAATAAAAGGCTCAGTCTTAATGCTGCCTTTTAGAGAATATAATTCTATTTGCTTTGTAGGGACATAAATGCCTTAAATCAAATTAAATGAGATAAGTAATTGATATAGACATATTTAGAAGGGAGTTATCAATAGGTTCAAGTAAAAATTACCTCAAATTACCAAATATTGATACACAAAGAAGACTGGTTGTCAACTTGGGTCGAAATCAGACCTTGAGGCACAAAAACATGCATTTATGGCAATTCCAAGGTTTTTTGGTAGATCAAAGAGTGAGATTTGAGAGTAGAAAAGCAAAGAGATTTTTGGACATTGGTTTTATATCAATTAAGTTAATACTTAGTTTTAGGGAGATTTTCAAAGTTAGTGATGTTCTCAGCTACTTTAAATTTTGAGAAATAAAACTATGTTTACACATTTGAGGGTTTCTTAAGTTTTGTGGTATATATATAGATAAATTTTCGATAGAGTGTTGATGTACTAGTTGTAAATATGTGTACAAATTTTGAGGTCAATTGAACTTTAAAATCAAAGTGTGTGAAGGTTTTTGTAGGTTGAAGTCTCAAAAATTGGAGTTTGAGGATTAGTAAGTATTTTTAAGAGCTTTAGTAATCTATTAATTGGATTGAAGTATTATTTATTTATTTATTTATTTATTGATGGAAATTAGACTTGATTTCCAATAGTTTAAGTAAAATTTGGGAGAAATTCAGTAGTTCAAAAAAGAGATATTGACATTGGAAGTTCAATAATCAAATTGGAGTGGCCAACACCTAAGCGGATGGCCAACACCTGAGCGGATTTTAGGGTTTTTCTTTGATTTGGTAAGAGCGACTATCTTCAAATTTATTATACTTATTTTTAATTAAGAGATTAAAAAGTGTGTAAAAATTTAAGCAAGATCAATGATTTAATTAATACATATTGGGATTCTAATCTATCTTAGGATTGATTTGAGTTGGTTAGATTTTGGTTAGAGTTTGATTTAGGATTTAGGGTTTTTTTAGGTTTCATTTAGGATTTAGATTTTTCTAGGATTTGATTTAAGATTTAGGATTTAGTTAAGATTTGACCTAAGATTTAATTAAGGTCCATTAAGATTTTAATTAGGATTAAAGTAGGATTTAATTAGGATTTATTTAAGATTTATTAAGGTTTTTCTAATATTTCTTTGGAATTTCTTGTAGATTTGTCTAAGGTCTGTTTATTATTTTTTTATGATTTATTTATAATTTCTTTAGAAGTTCTTTAGAATTTCTTTATGTTTCTTTTATAATTTTTTTAAGATTTCTTTTAAATTTGATTAAAGCTTGATTAACATTATTAAGATTTAATTAGAATTTATTTAGGACTATATTAGAATTGTTAGTATCTTGTTGGTGCAATTTCTCCTCTATCTTTCATAGCTAGGTACCTGGTGCATTCTCAAGCAAGACTTCACATAATACAACAGTGGAGGTCACTTCTTAATTTCAAGTCTATAATATTAACTTCTAAATGAAATAAGGAAAAAAATTAATTGTAATAATGTCTTTTATTTAGTAGGAGAACTTGTCCATGTTTATAAGGAAAAATAATGATTTTTAGGTTAATTACAAAAATAACGGTATTTAGTAATAGTATTGTAAGAAAATAAGTGGTAGTGGAATTGTTAATAATAGTGGTGGTTGTAGTAATAGAAATGGTAAAGAAAGACTAAGAGTCTTATTCCACAATTCTTTTATTACTACTTCTCCACATCAATTAATAGCAATTACATTGGCGTTAGATGGATATTTTATTATTTATTTATTAATTTACTTATTTATTTATCTTTAAAGATTCTCATCATAAAAAAATACAAATCTATCATCAAAAATAGACATCAATATTATACAACACAAATTACAACAAGTTAAAAATCATTGTAATGTTGTTTGTATTTAATTTGTTAATTATTTTATATTAATTTTTGATTTTTTTGGATCTAAATTTAATTTTATCTTTTAATAGAATCAAAAAATCTATTAAAATATTTTTAAAAAAATCTAATGTAACTTGAAATTGAATTTATTTTATAATTAAATATTCAATTTTCTAAATCACAATTCTTTCATTTAATTTCTTAATTATTTAAAATCATTATTAAAATTTTCACTATATAATGTTTAATTCACAATAATTTGAAAAAAAATCATCATATCTTGTATGCCACAAAATTGAGTATTAATTAAGAAAATTCAAAAAAATAAAATAAAAAATAGAGTAAAATAAATGCAATAATAGGCACCTTACTCTTTAAGGTCCATTACCTTTTCAAACATCTTCTAATTATTTTAAATTGTGACTTTTGAGCTTTTCATACAAACCTCACTTAAATAAAAATATAAATTAATAAAAATTTCTATCAATTACTAATAATTGAATGATATTAAATTTAAAAAATATGTATTTTCCATCCTTTTATTTCTTATTATTTTTCTCCACCAATGTGCTACAAGTTTTATATGTCACTACTAAATTCATCACAAGTTTGTTTTTTGTTTTGTTTTGTTTTGTTTTGTTTTGTTTTTTTTTAATCTTTTGGTTATTTTGTATTTTTTTATACTTCCTTTAAAGAAGTTGTCTAAAAAGAAAGCTACCAAACATATTACATGTCTCTATTAATTCTTAAGATAATATCAGCTGTAATATTTAAATATTTATATTATAATAGTATAAAACCTCCAATTTTGTAATATAGATGTATTTTACAGCCTAGCATAGAAATAGAAATTATAATTTTAGAAACTCACATTTTTGAGTCGTAACATGACCATTAGGTAAAAAATTAAATTATAGAGGAATTTAAATGAAAATATTGTGACAAATTATCTTAAAAAAAAAAGTAAATAAATAAGGAGGTTGTAAAAATAAATAAGTTTTTATACTAATTTTTTATAAAAAAAGACTTATATTTACTTTGAAAGGCCATAAATGAGAAAAATCAAAGTGCATAAAAAAATTGATATAGGTATATTTAAGAAGGAATTAATAGAAAATTTTAGTAAATATTTTCTTAAAAAAATAATAACTAATATCCAAAGAAGACTAATTATGAACCTGGATTGAAATCAAACTCTAAGATACAAAACTGTATACCTATGGTAATTTTGGGATTTTTTTTTCTAATCAAAAAGTATAATTAGAAAGTAAACTTGAAAAGAGTTGTTTGAATATTAGTTTTAAGTGATTTATATACATACCAAGTTTTTGCGGGCTTTTCAAAGTAAGAGATGTACTTAGTGGTTTTGGATTTTGAGAAATAAAATTAGATTTACAATTTTGAGGATTTTATAAATATTATATCAAATTTACAAGTGAAATTTTTTGAATTTATCTTGTGCTTGTTTTAAATATGTTTGATAAATTTGAAATTAATTAAATAATTAGACTGAAGAATATGAAAGTTTTATAGGATTATAATCTCAAATATTTAAAATTTAGGATTAGTAATGGTTTATACAATCATGAAAAAATTTCCAATTGAATTAAAGCAAACATCCATGATTGAAAATTCATCCACTCTTAATAATTTTTCATCTATAAAATTTCATCTAATATAGTTTATCCAAATTGATTTGTTTTCATAATTGATTAAATTTCATCCAATAAAACTCATATAAAATCCTAATTGAGTGCCTCTTTAATCCTAAATTATCTTAAGAATCTTAAATTTATCGTATAATATTTTAATAATGATGGATGTCAAAAAAAGTCCTTGCCTCTATCAATGCTGCTTCTTTTGAGCTATTGCCTATTTGAGCTGGCTTTTTACATATCACCTTGTTTCGGCTGTTGAAAGCATTAAATGTAGCTAGTGTTCTTTATGCTATTTACTATAGTTTATAATAAATATTGTAGCCATAGTATTTCAAATGTACTAAAGAGAAACTGTTTATCCTCTCTCTTTCTCTTTGTATAAGTGAGATAATCCTATTAATAAATTCATTCTTGTGTGTGTGTGTGTATATATGTTTTTACAAATGTGTATGTATGTTATTTCTAGCTACTCTTATCTCTCTTTCTAAAAAATTCTCAATACATTATCAATATGATTGTTCTTATATACTAGTTTTGATTCTTAAAAACTTATGTGGACATTATCCTTCATTTTTTCTTCAATTTTTTTCCTAATCTACTGTTGTTGTTGTTGTCATGTGTTGTTGTTGCTATTGTTACTGTGCTGAGTTGCTGCTACTATTATAGTGCTGAGTTGTTGTTGCTGCTGCTGCTGTGTGGACTTGCTATTGTATTGCTGCCAAATTGTCACATCCTATCGCCGATTGCCACATCTTGTCACTAACTGCTATATCCTATTGTTATCTGCTATTGACAGCCGTACCCTATCGCCATTTGTTGTATTTTGCTATTGATTGTCATATCCTACTATAATTTACTATAGACCTTTATTTTTGTAAAAAAAAAAAAAAAAAAAAAAACTCTTCAAATTTCTAACATTTTATTTTAAGTTTCAACTTTATTATTTTATTTGGCTTTATATTTTAAGGTACATTTTACACAACCTTTTCTACTTGATTTTGTATTTTTGTTTATAGATTAATTTATAATAAGTGCTTCAATATCTTCAACTGCCTCTACAATATTTTTAACTATCACCACTACATCTTAATATTTTTAAGCCCTTCTATTTCTACCATTAGCTATTAATAGAAATAATTATCTATTATAGATAAAAATAGTAAAATTTTTTATTTATAGAATAATTCTTACATATAATTCTATTTGAAGAATCTCATACTATAAGTACCTTAATTTTTCTTGCTATCTATTGGAAAGCACTTCTTTTCTTTCATTGTTATCTTGTACAAGCATTGCAACATCAATATTTGGAAATAGAATATTCAATCAAGCTCTTGAAAAATCTTAAATCTAGGTTTGATTATCAAAAGACCATTTTCCTTCCACAAATATGTCATGATTGGAGACATTTACGTGTCTTGGATTTTTCAAATTTAAATGCTTTCAATAGTAAAATGTATCATATTATGTCACAACTGTGATTATATTGATAAAGCATCTTTAAAGAAGAAATGATTGAAAAAATTCTCTCTATATTTCTTTTTACATGTGTTATGCTTGTACAAAAATATAAGAACATGAAATTTTAGAGTCATCCTAATTTCATATCTTATCTACTTCTTATAAAGAAACAAAATGAGATATTCTTATGTAATGCAGAAGCTTGTGCTATTCGAACCACGATTTTAGAATCTCATGTATTTAATATTCTAAAGACTAAGAAAAAATTATATAATCATGGAAAAAATGCTCATAAGTACCAAGTCATTCATGGTCATGACTATTTTTGCCTATATAAAAAGAATAAATATTCTACAACTAATTATAATAAAAAATAAAAATCAAAGATGTCTTCTTGTAATAAATATGGAATGATTGGACATTTGGCACATGCATGCTATACTTCAAAATACTTTATTGAAATATTCCAAGATAATAAGAAACTTTGAGTTAAAACTTATGAAGTTCATACCATGGATGCATCCATGGATTCAATTAGTATTGATGATTTAGAGTCATTTATAAATGACAAAACCTCTAATCATGAGTCAAATGATGCACTCATTGATTTTGCAACAACTCATACTATCTTGTAAAATAGATGGTTTTTATTGAAAAATCTTCAATCTGGCCAACTAAAAATTTGATGACTATGGCTGGAACAAATGTGTTTTGTTTCCAAGAGAGAATAGCAATGGTAAAATTGCTTATGAACTCTATTATAAAATACAAACATGAATTTTTTACACCCTTAGAACCTCAGAGTGTGATTAGCTACCGAGATGTGCATGCCAATGGTTATCACTTTTCAACCACAATTCTAGATATGAGAGAGATTTTGGTTCTTGAATAGAATCAAAAAGTTGTAAAAAAAGCCTTTGCTAGGACAAATAGTTTATATCGGATTGCAATCTGACTTCACATTATATTTAATTTTGCATCATCTATCACAAAGAATTGCATTTCTTTCTAGCATGGACGATTGAGATATCTAAGATCTACATTAATTTGGAAGATAATTCTATGTATAACTAGGGATAATTTAAGACTTGTAAATGTAGATTCTATGAAATTTTGTTGTACATGTTTGCAAAGAAAGATGATTGCTTGGCCTTCAATTTGAAAACTCCCACAAGAATTACCACCTTTGCTTGAAAGGTTAGATGGTCATATTTGTTGTCCTATTAATCTAATATTTGGACTATTTCATTATTTTTTGGTCTTTATTGATGCATTAGACAAACAATCACATGTTTCATTATTATTAATCTAAAACATGGTATTTACCAATCTTATATCTATTCTTATTTTTTTTCAAGTATATTTTTGTGATTATCCTATCAAAACATTACGTATGAAGAATGCAAAAGAATTTACATCAAAGTCTTTTGAAGACTATTGTATTATAATAAGGATTGAATTGACATATTTTGTTCGATATGAACATATTTAAAATAGACTTACAAAATCATTTATAAAGCATATACAACTCATTATCCAACCACTCGTTCTTCAAGTGGATTTACCTGCATTTATGTGGGGTCATGTAGTTTTGCATGTTGCAACATTAATATGTCTCTATTCTTCTTTTCTTGAAATTATTATACCATAAGAACTCATTTTAGATTATATTCCAAATATATCTTATCTATGGATGTTTAATTGCTAAGCTTGGATTCTAGTACCAAAACCTCAATGGCATACTATTAGAGCTCATCAATGAGATGCATATATATTGATTTTGTCTCATCAAGTATTATTTGTATAATTGATTCTTCAACTGGCATATTATTACATGCACATTTTTAAAATTATTATTTTAAAGAGAACATATTTTTATCTCTTTGAAGAAGAATTTTTAATCAATAAAGAAATACAATACTTGTATTTGAAGTACTAGAAATATTTACAATGAATCTTGATTCTAGAACATCTTTGGCTGAAACTAAAGTTGCCAAGATTTTTTATCTAAAATGGATCGCAGATAAAATATCTAATGGATTCAATGATGTACCTCCAATTATAAGAATTCCAATTAATGAGGCTCATAATGAAATTTCTTAGATTGCAATATTGCTAACTAATATACCTCAAGTTAAAAGACCAATAATTAAAAAGACTCATCGACCAAATAAGCAACCACAAAAGAAGAAACTTATAACATGTGATGATTCTAGTACTGTTTTTGTGGAAGTTCCTATTAAACCTATGGGACCATCAATTAATGATAATATGTCCATGCATATTGTATCTTCACCTTATACAATAGAAAATTTTAAAATTAAGAAGAATAAAATCAAGTTGAGTACAATATTATCTATTTTATATTATGATATAAATGACATTTGAGATAAATCATCTATTATAATAGATGAATTATTTGCATTCATGATTGTAGAAGTTCTTTCTTATAAGAAAGAGGATCTTGAACTTCAAACCATCCAAGAAGCAAGACGTCACTCTAATTGGTTAAAATAGGAAACTGCCATCGAAGAAGAGTATGTTTCTTTGTGTAAGAGTAAAGTCTTTGATCCAATTGTGGATACTCTTATTTCTTGCCTTGTGGAATATAAGATGGTATTAATACACAAGCTAGATGCTAAGGATCAAATAACCTACTACAAACCTCATTTTGTTGCCCAAAATTTATTCAACGATTTGGTATTGATGATGAATCTACATATCCTCCTATTATGGATTCAATTATATTTTGATATATTATTAGAATGGTAGTTCATACCACCTTTGAGATGCATCTCATGGATGTGATAACTGCATATTTGTATAATTTTCTTGATGTAGATATTTATATAAAAGTTCTACTTGGTTTGAAAATAGGAACTCTAAATGCACCTATTCCAAGACGATATTGTGGTATTAGATTATACAAGATCCTATATTATCTAAAATAATTTAAACACATGTGGTATCAACGTTTTGAGATTATTTAATTATAAATAAATTTGTAAGTGATTCATTAATCCCTTGTTTGTTTATTAAATGAAATAAAATTGATTTTGTGATCATTGCTATATATGTTGATGATCTTAATCTAATGGATATTAGATTTGCATGTATTACATCTACTAACTTATTTATTTATAAATTTGAGATAAAAATGCTAGAAAAAATAATTTTTTGCATTGGTCTTCAAATTATGCATCTCACACATGGTAGCATTTTTTTTCTACTAAATAACATATTTTAAATAAATCTTATAGAGATTCAATATGATTGATGCTTATCCATTGTCAACACCAATATTTGGAGGTGGTCATGATGGTCATGATCCATATCATTCGTGCAAGGAGAAGGAAAAAATATTGAGAAAGCAATATCCATACATCACAATAACTAGAGTACTTTTATATTTAGCCACATCTACAAGTTCAGATATTACATTTACAATTAGTATTCTTACAAGACTTAGTGCATGTCCAATACTATGACATTAAGATGGCATCAAATATTTACTATGTTATTTAAAAGGTACTGAAGATTTGAGATTATACTACACACAATTTCTATATCCAAAATTGGTTGGAAATTTTGATGCAAGATATAAATATGATATTAAAACAACTCAATCTCAAACAAGCTATGTATTCTTAAGACATAGAGTTACAATATCATGAAAATTAGTGAAACAAATAATAACTATAACTTCATCCAACCATACAAAAATTATTGCCTTATATGAAACATCTTGAGAATGTATTTGGTTGCAATCAATTGATGAATTCATTTAGACAACTTGTGAACTTTCATATGATGATTCTCCAACTATCTTATATAAAGTTAATAATGCTTGTATTATACAAATGCAAGTTGGTTTCATTAAAGGAGATAGAACAAAGCATGTTGATCCAAAGTATTTTAGTTATATCCATGACTTGGTTACTGATCAAGTACTTAAAATCAAGAAAATTGAATCTCCAAAAAACCTTGTTGATCTCGTCACCAAAGTTCACCTTTTGCACAACTATTGCTGACTTACTCATGACATTGGCATGCGATGACTTGCTTTTCTTGAGCAAGAGAGTTAATGAACTGTTGAAATAATGTTGTATTCTTTATCTATGGTTTTGTCCTTAAATATAATAAGGTTTTTTTAGATAAGGTTTTAATGAAGTAACAATTGTTGATCTTACGAGATTACAAAAAAGTATAGATCATAATTCTATGCATATAAATATTGTAACAAGAAAGGAGGAGTATTGAGAGCATTAAATGTAGCTAGCGCTCTCCATACTATTTATTATATTCTATAGTAAATACTATAGCTATAGTGTTTCAAATGTAGTGGAGAAAAACTGTTTATCTTCTTCCCTTTTCTTTGTATAAGTGAAATAACCCTATCAATAAACTCACTCTTGTGTGTGTTTTTACAAACGTGTGCATATTACTTCTAGCTACCCTTGTCTCTCTCTAAAACACTCTCAATACAAACAAAGGTCTTCTGTTACCAAATGTAGCTGGCTGTCTTCACCACTGTTGACTTGTACACGATATCTTCTATAGCAATGATGACAGTGTAGGGAGAACAAGAATTAACAGTCGGACAAATTGGTGAGAAAAGACTTTGATGAAGATGTTGAGGACAGTCATGGCAGGCGGAAGAGTAGCAGAATGGCAAATGTGATGGCCGCAGCAACTATCAGTGTTAGAAGGGCTTCTGGAGTGGCTCCATCATTTAAATATCTTCTTCATGAGAAAAATCTCCACTTGCTTGGTTGAATATGCAGAGGTACAAATTGTGCAATACCTCGCAGGACAGGAAAGGTAACAATTACAGTGCACTAGACAACCGACGAAGGCTAATCCAGAAGAAGGCTTCATGATACTAACTATAGATGGACTCCAATAGACCTTTGCACAAGAATCTACACTCTCGAACTACAACTTCCACCATCACAGCATCACTGTAATGAACCACTCCACGCTCACTCTACGGCAACATTGCTGGAACGATCAACTTAATTAAATCAACACCACTATGTAGGAAGCAAATGGGAGAAGAACCGAGCTGCAACCCAATGGTTCCCTCCAGCTTCGTAGTGGCACAATTACATTGTCCCCCGCGCAAGACCCACACTATACAATCTCATATCCTTGCGTGCAAAGCAACCGATAGTGAATTCCGCTAGAAGATTGATTGGTAGCACCACCAGCCGATTCTGGACTACTAGGCTCACAATGTGTTCGTTCTACAAAAAAAAAAAAAAAAAAAAAAAAAACATTCTCCGCAACCTGGAAATGTGAACTGTTTAGACACCAACTGATCTGTCGAGGCGGCGGCACCATTCACCTCTGAAGCTCTGCGCTCTGCGTCGCCTCGACACAATTTTGGCTTGTTCAACGGAATCAACGCCGCGCTTGATACTTGTGCTCCTCCTTCAACGATAATTTCTCCCAACATGAGCCTCCAATATTGCCGCTGGAATTCCAGGGGCAAGGAAACACGACCACTCGACGTAGCCTCCATGCACTTTCAAACCAGTAATCTCGTACAGGGAAAATAGAATAAAAGAAAAAAACAAAGAAGACAGGCAGTAGCATCCTTGACACAGCCGCTAATCAAGGGTCGACGACGACATTCTCCATGCAACGTCGCGCCACTAGCTTCCCTGATCTGAAGCACACCACGATGCTCACAGGAAATTTTGCCTAGAGGTATATTTTAGCTTTGATTAGCTATGTTAATCTTATAAAAAGAAGGACAAATAATACTAAAGCCTAATTTTTCTATATTTCTTATTGACATTATATTAAACCTATTACTTACATTTATAATTTTATAGGACATGATCTTATCAACTATAGATACTTTCTATTCAATTTATTTTACTTCTTGTGCCTCTTTAATTATTGTAACATGGACTTGGATTTTTACCTTAGATCTTTG